>NC_077229.1:450751497-450847586 GCF_027887165.1 Monodelphis domestica
AAAATATTGTTATTATGATGTACAGTTCTTCCTGGTTGTCCTTATTTCACTTTGCATCAGTTCATATAAGTCTTTCCAGGTTTTTCTGAAATCATCTTGCTAGTCATTTCTTATGAGCTTTCATTTCCTTAGGTTTCTCATCTTGGCTTCTTGTGTCCTTTGCATTCTCTCCAACAGGCAAGGACAAAGAAAAGATGATTTCTTGGGTCCCTTCTAAATCTGAGACAATAAGGTGATCATTACTATTTTCATCAGACATTATTAACTTGACTTCCACAAGGCAAAAGTGGGATTTTAATTCAGGGGCCTTGGTTCCCAGGACAGTACTCTGTCCAAATCAGAATTCTTGGGGGCAACAAGAAGTTAAGTGATTGCCTGCGAACATACAGCTAGTGTTTGCCAAAAGCAAGCCTTAGATATGGGTCTTCTTGACTCTACACCTGTTCTCTAATCCATTAATTAAATCATGCTCTCTCAGAAGGTAAAGTGAGACTATAGAATAGTCTTAATTCCAAAACACTTGTTGGATAAGTTATATAAAAATAACTAGTGTTTGGGGGCAAATTATCCTGATTCTTAAAGCTATTGTTCATTCCATTTGATCTTGTGAAAGTTAAGCTGATAATACATGACGAAGAGAGTAACGACTACTTTGGAGTCTCGTATTTGGAAGGACGTCATCTCATCTTGGCCTTTGATGAACAGAATGCAAAGTACGCAAGGCAAAACAGAACAGCCCTAAATCTAAAGGAATGAAACTTCTATGTTAAAAGAAAAATTCATGGAAACATAATCAGATGTTCTAATTTATGTGTGTGTGGTTTTTAGTTGATGATTCCTTTTTGGCGGAGAAGGAAGTTAAAATACAAATAATAGCATTAATTTATCATTTCAGCTAATATTTGTTAAGTATTAAATATGCACCAAAGCACAGCCTGGTGTTGTGGAAAGTGTTGGATTAGGAATAAGAGGACATAAATTCTAATCTAATCTAGGGGCATTCCAAAATGTGAGTGGGGATTTAAAATGCACTAAATGAAGTCAAGTACAATGGAGCCTGCTAGCATCCTCTCTCTTGGAACCAAGACAACACAATGGTAATTAGACAAATACCTACCTGGGACAGAGGAGATGGATTCAAATTGTAAGGAGAACAAAAAGAAACTGAAAAGCCAAGCTAGTTGTTACTAGGGTGTCTATGGAAGAGCAATATCCAAGATGAATGGATAAAAGAAGTATTAAGCCCTTACTCTGTGCCAACCACTGTGCTAAGTGTTGGGGATACAATACAAAGATGAAATAGTATTTGGCCTCTAGGAGCTTGTATTGCAATAGGAAAGATGATACATAGAGGGGAATTCAAGTTGAAAGGTGGGAGCTGACAAGGCAGCATGTGTAGGAGATGTCTGGGAAATGATAAAAAGATGATGAAATGAGTTAGAAAAACAAAGTTTATACTGGAGCAGGAAGCAAACTTGGAGTGGTAGAGGGCTGACTTTCTCTAACTCAGCCTTCCTCATCAAAGTCTTAAGATTTTTATAGCACCTGCTGGCATTCCTGTTACCCCCACCTTCACCAACTGAATCAGTGTGACCTGGGGCAAGGTTTACCTTGACCCTCATCCCAGTTCTGCTGGGTCTGCCAGACTTTGGGATCATATAGCCATAATGGTTGAGGTTCCAGTTTTCAAATATTGAGAGCAATGCTATAAACCTACTGGCAAAAATTCCTTTTTTGCTTAAGATAGGTGCTCCATTTTGTGCCATACTTTATGGGAAATCCATCCTGTTCCCAGATGATGTAGTTTAAAAGGATCATAGACATTCCAGATTCAAATAAAGATTCTGTGTGTTTGACTCTAGCTACAATTGCCTTCACAGCAATGTAGAGGAACATTTGGAAATGGACTCAAGTTTGTCATAGTAAATGCTCTTGTATTCAGTGCTATAGAACTTCTTAAATAGAATAGAATATTACTAAACATTCACACATGCAAGCTTACCTGCCTTTCTGATACAGATGACTCTCTTTGCTGAACCTGCATAAAAATATGCAGCATTTCTCCAGTTCCCCAGTTCCAAGAGCTTCCACACCTCTTCCAGTTTCTACTCCCAGGATAATATGTTTATTTCCAACAGTATGGATGACCTATTTATTTTTCTCCACAAGCTTCGTTCATCTTTGCTACAAAACAATATACATTACCTATTATTTTTCATTATTACCTATTATCTATTCACTCAGGGTAGGACAAAATCACTCTTCATAATATGTGAACAGTTGAAACCCAAGATGAATAAAGCCACAGCTTCTTCACTTGCTTAGGTATCTAGAGCCTGTAAGAGAGTAGATAGTCTTGTAAAATGTAATTTTATATTTTGCGCTTAAGCCATTCCAGTTAGTATAGTCAAAACATCTCAATTTATAGTTAGTCAGACTTAGGGGGAAAAAACAACCAATGAGCACACACATATTTATGCCCGTTTGATCTATTTTTTCCCCTTGATTTCCATAATCATCTCCACTGTCATTGGGATAAGGGAAACTCGAAAGGGTTATTACTGCAACAGATGGATGAAATTCCCTTATTAGTAGGGTCCTGAATTAGTTTTCTCAGTCATTTGATAAATTTATATACTTTCTAATTAACTCAGTGGATTATAATGGTTCAAGTCAGAGTATAGAGAGGGTCTTGCCAGAAGGTATCCCAAAGGCTTCACTCAGCATTCCTAAAAGAAATCTGATTCACAAGACTTTGGTGTGAGTTATTATGACCTGGCTAGAGAAATGAAGACAGATCAGAATTTATGGCTAATAATTCAAACACTGTAATATAACCTATTGGACTAAGTTCTGTAAAAGAGCATTATAACTCCCCTCAATGGCATTTGCTTTGGACACTATGACCTCACATCTCAAGACAGAGGTCTTCTTGTATTCTACTCCAAACGGTGACTGCCAGGTTGAGGAGCTATGAAATGATCTTTTGACTTCTGGCAATTCCCTTCTCTAAAAATTGAGTACAACAGAGGAATAAGCAAAGTTTCAGATAAAGGTGGATAATTGGCTATTTAAAAATAATAGCTCGGGCTTAGATGATGACTAACAATGACTATTCTTTAGTTAAAAAAAGACTATAACCAAGTATGCAGTTTGGCAAATGCCATCCCATAGGTTCATGAGATCATAGATTTAGATCTAGAAAAGATTTTAGAAGCCATTTAATCTAGCCTCTTCATTTTTGTAGATAAGGAAATTGGGACTTAGAGAAATTAAATGACACAATCAATGTCATTACAATGCCAAAGTTGGAATTTACACTAGTTCCTCTAATTCCAAATTCAGTGGCCATTGGAATCAAACAGCTTGTTTGCCTGTTCACATGGCTTGAATGAGATGGAAATCACTAATTCTTTGGAGGGAGGATCAGATAATTCTTTAGAAAGAGGCCTTGCTATTGGCCCTACCATTGCATCCCATCTGCCTGCCTCTTATCCTAAAGAACATGCAGCACCTAGGCTTTTCCTCCCATCCTATAGCTGAACTTTCTTTTGTGCCTTATTTCTCCCAATGAGAAGGTAAACTCCCTGAGACCAAGGTCTCTCTATTTTTTTTTCTATTTCTATGCATCCTCAGAATTTAGCCATATTTGGCATATAGTAAGTACTGAATGAATGCTTTTTCTCATTCATTCTTTTTTTCCTTCATTCATTCTTTCATCCAACACATATTGATCAGATACCTGCTCAAGTAAAGCATAATGCTGGTACCTGTAAGGACTATGCAAAAGTATGTAATAGGAACAGAAGAAATCAAATACATTGATATCTAGTACAAAGACTCTTCACTCTTCCTTTTTTAAAAAATTGGGATGTTTTCTCTTTTCCAGTTCTGAGGTATCATTCTCATTCTCCAAAGCTTCTCAAAGGACACTTGCATTGTGCTTTGCTTCTAGTAGACATTTAACAAATATAATGTTTTAAGTATGTGATAGTTCTTGCCCATTAGAGGCTTATGCTCTAGCTGAAAATTCAGTTCAAATCTGTATTAGAAGTAAAAATAAATAAATACATAAATAAATACATAAATAAATAAGAGATCTGAATAATATATGTAAATATAACATAACAAAGGTCACCTGGCAAAAGTCATCTACATTTGTTGAATGCTCACAGTGCTTTTGTACTACATACTTCCATTCAGAATTTGATCCCAGTAAAGCCATTTTCTCCTCAAAGTTGAATCCTACACAAAATTGAGACATATAATAAAATAGAAAGAACATTGCATTTCAAGGCAGTGGAACAGGGTTCGAATCTGCTATTTCCTTCCTTGAGCAAAGCGCTGGTCTTGAGTTTTCTCATTTACAAAGTAAGGAAGTTGGACTAGAAGAGGACTTGCAGCCTGTGGGTTAATTTCAAGAGTTCCATGAACTTGAATGAAAGAAAAAAGAATTATATCATTATCCTTACTAGCCTCTGATAGAAATTTGGCATTTCTTTCAATTAATTAAAAACATGATTCTGAGGAGGGGTGCCTAGGTTTCACCAGGCTGCCAAAGGGGCTCCTGACACAGAAAAACTAAGAATTCCTAGATTAGATGATCTGTACAATCTATGGCAGCTTGAAATTCTGTAATGTGTGATCTTTCACAACTTTTATTCCCCCAAGGCAACAAGGGCTCTCTTTATTCTTGTAGCTGGCCAGAGCTGCTTGTTACAGTAACCCTTCCATAAAGGACTGTCCCTTCCAAGGTAGTAGCCCATCATGTTCTAACCTTTGCCCCATTTGTTTAAAGTACTTACTTAGCCTGTGTCCCAAGTAAGAGGAAAATTGCATGAACCAACCTGTTAGTTCCCAGTCATTTATTTGTCCTCTAAAGGATTAATCTTTTGAGGGCAATTTCAGGTAGGAAAAGTCAGACAGATGTTGTTGTTGTTGTTGTTGTTGTTGTTAACTGAAAAACACTCTGAGCCCTGCAGATCTTGCCATGTGGCTATCTGCCACACCAATACATAGGACCACCTAAAGACAAAGATAGATAGGGATGCCCGCTTAGGAGGGTGTGGAAGTTTTTCATAACTGAACAGATGCAGAGATTTGTCATCTCCTAAAGTCACATCATGGCTAACTCATACAACATACCATATGGTTTGCAGGGAGCTTTTGTGGGGAGATTGATGAGGTCAATCCCATCAGAAGAGGGCGAGAGGAATTCAGACAATAGAAGACACCAAATGCAATCATTGGCTACATTGTTCAATGGTCCTTAGCTTTCTCTAGTCATTATTTTACGTGGTGGATTTGACCTATTTATTGTATGCTCTTGCTGTTGGCAAGGGATTTAATGAATAATTGGGACACATATCCAAGACTCCACTGAATGTAAATACAGACATTCTTAGATGATCATGCAGTTTTCTGAAACTGGGTCTTTTTCATTCTTTTTCTTTGTGGGTCTCTTCTCTAGCTTCTCACTCTTCTTTCATCTCTTCTTGCTGTGAAAGTGGAAGGTTATGCATCAGGCTTATGATATCCCTCCAAAGGAAAAAAGCAAATTTTTCGTTGAAACAAAATATTGAATGTTGATCAACTGCACCTTGGTATGAGTCAGACTAGGAATTTCATGAATGTTGCCTCTGATAATAAACACTAATGACTAACTGCACAGTTAAACTTTTAAATGCTCTACAGAAGAATCGTATTAGATAGGCTTGCTAACTATTATTTTTAGGTGGAGAGAGCAGAGTATTGAGGTAATTGACTTCTGGAAATAGATTTCATGGAAGAACAGGTGGCTAGTTCCCTTGTTCTGAAACAAAAATAAAATTATGGCATTTTAAAGCTCCAGTGAAGATATATAGGCACCAGCTACTCCCTCAGTATCTCAGTTACTTTCTGGTGATTAGAGTTTATCAGAGTACCCGTTCAGTAAAAATATATTACATGGTTCCACATTGACAGAAAGAGTTAATATGCCAAGATACTACCTTATCAAAGTAAGCAAGTAAGTAGCACTGAGGAGAGGAGAGTCTTGCCTATTTTTAAGGATATCAAAGAGTAAACAAAATCAATTTAAGTCAATTAACAAGCATGTATTAAGCATCCACTACATGTGAATGCCAGACTTGGAATCAGGAAGACTAATTTTCATGAGTTCAAATCTCAACTCAGACACTTACTGGCTGAGTGACTGGGCAAATCATTTAACCCTGTTTGCCTTAGTTTTCTCATTTGTAAAAAAGAGCTGGAAAAGGAAATGGCAAACCATTCCAGTATCCTTGCCAAGAAAACCCCAAATGTAGTCAGAAGGAATAGGGCATGACTGAAACAAGTGAGCAACAATAACCTGTAAGCTAGTTATTGGAAATATGATAACAAAAATGAAACATCCTCTACCCTTAAGAAGTATACATTCTTTCAGATCAGAACTAAACATCATTCTGAACCCTAGTAGAGTGTAAACTCCTTGAGGTCAGGAACTGTTTTGTTTTTAACTTTGTATCTCCAGAACCTGCAACAGTCCCTTTCATGTACTAGGCACTTAATAAATGTTCATGAAATTGAATAGAATTTTCCATTTGAAATAGGCAGTATTCTTTTTATCTTTTAAATTATTAGGCAATTTTACTTTTTTATCTTAGCTTTTTGTAATGCCCATGCCCCCAACTTCTATTAGTAAATATTTTAAATTGTTCTTCGTTGTACCTCTATACCTTATAGTACCTCTACTGAATTTATAACTTTCATGTGTAGCCTAATTAATCATAATTAATTAACTCGGAGAAAACCCTCCCTAATGATGTTTCAATACTATTTAATGACAGGGTCAAAATAGACATTTGATTGAATAGATGATAGCACAGTCAGCTCATTCACTTTAAAGAAACAGAACCAGATGTATTAGTCTTGGAAATGAACTTTCCCTTTTCCTGGTACCTCCATGTTTGAACATTAATTAACCTACCTCTCATATTGATTAAGGTAAACTGAGATGCAAGGAAATGTCCCTTTTTTCCTAAGAAACATTTTAATAATGGTGTTGAGGACAGAGCATAAAACCAACTAAAGTATGTCACTCACTTCTCTTGGTTTTCTTATCCATAAAAAGAAAAACTTGGATCATATCACCTCTGTCAAATTTAAATTGTGAAAATACAAAAAAAAAATTCTAGGTTTTTAAGTGTTTCAAGGTATCATCCACAAAATATATATTCTCCAGAGACCAACTTCCTTAATTGATTACATTATCTTCCATAGAACCAAGGAATCTTAGAGTTGAATGAAACAGTTCTAATGTAGCCCTCTCACCATATAGATAAGGAAAGTGAGGCAAGCTTTTCATACTATTCACAATTCCTTCAAGGAAATATTGGTACATTTAGTACTGGTTTAAAAAATAAATTACTTGGGAGCAGATTACCTACATAGCAAAATAACCTGGTGCTTGATAAACACAAAAACTATAGCTACTAAAGTAAGGGCTCATGATTTAACAAAAGCTACTGGGAAAATTGGACTACAGAAAAAATTAAATTTAGACCAATATTTCATACCTATATCAAGAGAAGCTCCAAATGAATATGTGAACTAAATATAAAAAGGCCACATCATACATGTTAGAGAAAAATGCTCTAAATCACTTAAATTAGACAAATACAAATTAAAACAATTTTGAGATTCTACCTCACATCCATCAGACCGGTAAACATGTCAAAAAAGGAAAATGACCAATATTGAAAGGGATGGTGGGAAATAGACACTATTGGAGGAACTGTAAATGAGCACAACCTTTCCGGAAAGCAATCTGTAATTATACACCAAAAGTTACTAAATAGTACATACTCTTTGACCTAGGGATACCACTGTTGGGACTATACCCAAAACTGACCAAGTAAATAGGAAAAGCTCCTATATGTACAAAAATATTTGTAGCAGCTCTTTTTGTGGTGGCAAAAAAAAAATTGGAAACTAAAAGGATGCCCATGAATTGAGAAATGACTGAATAAGTTGCAACATATGAATGAAATGAAATACTATTTTGCTATAAAAAATGAGGAAATAGATTATTTCAAAGGGACATAGAAGGATTTTCATGAACTGATAGAGTGAAGTAAGCAGTGCCAGATCTATTTATACTAAAACATCAATATTATTTTTAAAAATTAAGAATTTGGAGAATTGTGAAAAAGTAAAATAGGCTGATCCAAGTGAAAAATTTACACAACATTGTAAGAGAGAAACAATTTTGATAGTTCTGAGAACTTCCATCAACACAATGACCCTCTATGATACCAAAAGGTAGATGAAGAGTCCTGACACCCACATCCTGACAAAGAAATGGCAGTTTTAGAGTGCAGAATATAATATTTTTGTATACATCCAATGAGGGAATTTTTTCCCCTTTGATTATGCATATTTCTTACATGGTATTTATCTTTTCTTTTTCAATGAAAAGCAAGGTAAAAAAGAGAGAATAGATATTTTTAAACTCATACTTTCTGTCTTTGAATCAGTACTAAGTACTGGTTCCAAGGCAGAAGAGAGACAAAAGGTAGGCAATTGGAGTTAAGTGATTTCCCCAGGATCACATAGCTAGGAAGTGTCTAAGGTCACATTTGAACCCAGGACCTCTGGTCTCCAGGCCTGGTTCTCCATCTACTGAACTATCTAGCTGCTCTGAAAATAGCCTTTTGTTAATTTTTGGTGAGGTCACTCTATTGTGAGTTTTGGTTAATTGTTTTACTTCATTACATAGATCTGAGATAATCTATAAAGTTTGGAATGTACAAACAAAAGATATCAATAAAAATTTTAAAAGACCGTTGATATGCACATATACTTAAGGAAATGAATAATCCTATGTGAAGGAAAGAGGATCATATATTTGAAGCTTCAAAGGACCTTTAAAGGTCCCAACCCTTGATTGACAGATAAAGAAATGAGGTTCAGAGAGATTGACTTTCCCAGGGTCATTCGGTTACTTAATGTCAGAAATGGAATGCCATATGAAGGATCATCTCATCTGTTCCATTCACTTTACAGATGAAGGAATTTAGTCCCAGAAAGGTGTCCTGATTTACCCACAGTCACAAAACTAGTAAATGTCTGAGCTAGGACTCAAATGCCTGTTCTTTGATTTTAACAAATCCATTGGTCTTCAAGAGCTAAATATATCAGGACTCTAAAAATAATTTACTTTTGAAATGAGAATTGTATTTGTAATCCCTTAAATACAAGTGTTCTTAACATTTTTTTTTCCATCATGATGACAGTCTGATGAAGTCTATGGAGCCTTTCTCAGAATAATATTTTGAAATATATAAAATAAAATACATAGGATTACAAAGAAACCAATTATGTTGAAATGCAGTTATCAAAATATATATTTTCAAAAATGAGTTTACTCATGCCAGGTTAAGGATCCCTGCAAAGGTCCTCAATGACTGGATCCAACTAACTTTCTTTCTTTTTTAAACCTTTACTTTCAGACTTAGAATCAATACCTACTATCAGTTCCGAGACCTAACAGTGGTAAGGACTAGGCAGTTGGGGTTAAGTGACTTCCCCAGGATCATACAGCTAGGAAGTGTCTGAGGCCAGGTCCTTCCAACTCCAGGACTGGTGTTCTGTCCATTGTGCTACCTAACTGTCCTACCAATTAACTTTCTTTGTACAGTACCTAGCCCCAAGCCACATGTAAACAGACACAGAATTAATGCCTATGAGGAAGAGGAGGGACTGAAAAGTTAACACAGAGGGACATATTTCTCTTGTCCATCATATTCTTATCGTCTTCCCAAAAACATTCCACAGAGCTCCTCTATGCTTCCTGCTTGAAGCCAATGAATCCATGTCTAGCCTGAGGGACAAATTATATAGGTTACTTTTAGTTGGGGCTGGAAATCAGATTTCCTGAGGTCATCTTGTCTAACACCCTCATTTTTACAATCTACACAATACAATTTAACCCTTTCTTCATTCTCCTGTTCTCAAATTGTTGAATCATAAGCTTCTTGAGGGCACGAACATCGTCTACTTCCTTTGCATCTTTCCTGTCCCCAGAATTGTATTGGACATATTTTCTAATCTTTATAAATTTAAGGACCTGTGTCTTATTCTTATGTTTGCTAGAAGCTAAATTAACCAAGCCATCATATGTGTTCACAGAAACCCACAGTCAGATAGATGAGATGACAATGTTTGATTTCTATGTATATGAATAGTCTGGACTTCCATGTGAGGAGAGGGTAAGAAAGAAAAGAGGAAGGAAGAGAGGTTCCAGAAAGAAAAGAGAGGACAGATGGCAAAAGGTCCAGCTGAGGGCATAGGATTTGTTTCTCTAATGACAGTCCTCCAATAAGTTAAAAATGACCTCTGGAAAGGATTAAGCGTCTCCCTAAAATTGAATGTGCTTGTGTATGCTATATATACCAATTCCCAGAGTAGTTTCCCTCTGAAAGAATAACACACATTTTTCAAGGATTTTTCCCAAGATAAACATTCTTTCACCCTGCTGACCCTGGTGGGTTGTGGTCAGCCTTTAGTGACTTGGGGTTTTGTAAGAGGCTCTCAGGAAAGGCCTCTGGTTAAGAAACCAGCTGAGTTTTCACAGCTGTATTAGGGACCATTTAATTGTATCTCTCAGAACCTCAGCTTCTGAAGCCAGTGCTTCTTGAAAGAAAAAAGTCAGTGTCTGAATCCACTTTTTCAGAAATTTCCTTTGTGCACACTAAGCTTTAGATATAATGTACACCACTGGGGCACAGGTGGTATGACTGGACACCAGGTCTGGTTTCAGGAAGACTTATCTTCCTGAGTTCAGATCTGGCCTCAGGTACTTAGTAGCTATATGACCCTGAGCAAGTCACTTAATCCTGTTTGCCTCACTTTCCTCATCTGTAACATGAGCTGGAGAATGAAATGGCAAGCCACTCTAGTACTTTTACCACAAAAACTCCAAATGGAGTCACAGAGAGTTGACAGAACAACAAGGCATGGTTTGGAAATTTTGGCCTCTTATCTTTGAAAACTGTGTGTGACCCACTGCCCACCTGAGGCTCTTCATTATAGTGCTTATGATTTGACCCATCACAAAATGTATGCCTGCGTATCCTGAAGAATGGATTTTTTTTGTACTGAAGACATTTTTAAAGGCACCTTTGTATGTTATGCCCTAAGGGGTTGACTGCCACCCATCCATTACCAGGTAAATTAGTCATTTGGGGGATGACAGGCGCACTGAACAAGCCAATGCACCATGAAGTAATGGCAAGGACCCTGGACTTGGGCTAAAGAGCCCTGCCATTCTGACCGCAAGCTATTTCAGCCTCTATGAGCCACATAGGATCTTCAAGAATTCTGAAAACTGACGAAATTCAGCACCCTGTGCCTGATTCTGCATTAGAGACCTTTCTGCCCTGACCCTGACTTCGCACGGACTTTCTCAGAGTTGTAACGAGCACAGGGTTGGTAGGGTTTTTTCAGATGCTGACATGAAGCAAGGTCATATTTCCATCTTGGAATGCTGATCTCCACCATTCTCCTGCCTTGCCTCTGATCATACCTCCCACTAGATTCCTAGACCTTGGAACCCTTTTGAGAGGATTCCTCCTCCCCAGTCCCTTCAGGGACAAGGATAAGACTGCTTCTTTCTCCTAGGACAAATATATTCTTGGTCTATATGTCCCTGGTGCTTCATTTCTGTTACCTTACTTTGCAAGCTCCCATCTAATGCCTTCCATCATAGAATGGAGAGAACCCCAGAATCTCTGAATTGGAAGAGGCCAATTAGGTCAACGTACCTGGGAGCAAGAATCACCCCCTACAGCCTTCTTCACAGGTGCTTCAATTGTATGGCAGGGCATTAGACAAGATGGCCCCGGTACAGTAGAGCAGTAAGGCTGCTAGCACAGCCCTTGTCTGAAGACCTAATAGCTGAGACAGCCCATTCCATTTAAAGAAAACATTCACTTTGGGGGAGTGTTTCCTTGTCTCAAGGCTAAATCTTACTCTTTACTCCTGGGTGACGTATGCCCAGTTCTTCCTTTCACAGCTAAATGGAATAAGTTAAATTCTTCTCATCCTGGCTTTTTTTTTTTTTTGAGACAGTAAAATATGTGGATAGAGCCCTGGGCCTAGAAGACCTGAGCTCACATCTGGCCCCAGACACTCACCAGCTGTATGGCTCTTGAGCAAGTCACTGAACCACCATCTGCTGTTTGCTCAATTATAAAATAGGGATGACAATTACAGCACCTTCCTCCTAGGGTTGTTATAAGGATCAAAAGAGATAATAGTCATAAAGTGTCTGTAATATTGTAAGCACTTAATAAATGTCTGTTTCCTTCCTTTTCTACAACTTTAAAACAAAGTAATGTTTAGTAGAAAGATCACTGCTTTCAGACTTGAATTTGAAGTTCAGTCCATTTTCAATCATTTATTGATTTTCATTTACTTATTTACTTTGAAGACTGAGTCCCCTCACATCGCCCAAATGTCTGAGGACAGATTTGAACCCAGGACTTCCTTCTCTGGGCCTGTCTCTAAATCTCCTGAGCCACCTAGCTGCCCCTACTTCCTTTATTTAAAATAAAAAATTCCTCTGTTGTGTTTGAGGGCATTTATCTCACTTTGAAGTAAACCGAATATCAGAAAATCTAAGATGTATGAAAAATATTTTAAGAGATTATTTATTAACTGGATCTTTCACCTTATGGTAGGAGCATAAACCCCTCTAGTCCAATCTAATTTGATTTAGTTAAATCATAGTAGTAACTAGTATTACACATGACTCTTAAGTGACACTAGTTCAATTCCAAACAAATTATTCTGTATTTGCACTATCATACTAAGAAATAGCTATTTAGGAACAGCATTTAAAAAAAAAATTTAAGGATACTGAATTGAAAGTCAAGATGCTATAGTTTGACTCCCTGACCTTCTGCTCATTACTTAGGCAACTGGCAGCAAGTCATTTCCTTTCTCTGGGCCCCTATTCTTTCTTCCTCTGTAGAATTAGGTAGCTGGACTAACCGATTTTGAAAGTCCTTCCACTTCTAATTCCCATAATCTGTATTCCCATTTGGCAGGAAAGAGAATATGGAAAACAAAGAAACCTGTTAAGGGATGAGTTGCTTTTGCCAACAGTCAGAAAAAGATTTTTTAAGCATTTCTGAAGTGATTGTGAAAGTCCCTGGGATTCACTATGCAAACATTTGATTTAGTCTCAATTTTTCAGGATTACATGTACTTGTAAATCCCTGTTCATTAGGGAAGAATTTTTTCAAAAGAACAGTTACCATTTTTACTAGTTCTAACTGAGAGGAAGTGTCTTTGGTTAGCATTCAATAATGATAATCCTTCAAATGCCTTTTAAAAATAGCAAAGAAAATTTAGAACTACACTCCCTTTTCTTTATCCTCCTTTCACTCTGGATGATCCAGTCTGTTTAAGTATCACTTATTTCAAATAAACGCAATAAACAGAAAGGCCTACTTACTGTGTGCGTGTGTTAGGAAGCTAACTTGTTGAAAGTAACCTAAAGCCTAGAACAATCGTTGCTTCTGGCAAATCTCTAAAAATGTAGTTATGAAGAAACTGCTGAGCTGAGTCAGTGGAGAAAATTTCCACACTGGGATTTCTCCACATTGCTGAAATCATAGGTACAGATCCAATATTTTTTTAGTCTCAAACTTAAGAAATTTCCTAGATTAGAGTACATTGTGTGCTAGATAACAATGTGCTATTTCAGCCCATACTAATTAGGCCATATTTCTTCTGGGCATTTACAAAGTTTTAAAACTGCAAATAAACTTGCTGTGGGAATTCTGAGAGAGGGAAAATGTCTGACAAGACAGTGGAGATTCTGTCAACCTGAATTAGAGAACTACTAAAGATGCACACAGTAAGGATCTTTTAATGGAGGCAAGAGGATTGTAATCCAGCAGCAGCATCACGCAGCATGGGGGGGTTGGGGGGGGGGCAAGAGTGCCCAGGAAGTATAAGGCAGGGGACAGGGTTTGAATGCATTTCAACAAGGAGGGAGGCTCCGAGGAGGCGGAGCCTCAAAAAAACTATCATATTTGGTGTTTTACATAAAAATCAAAAATTCATAGAGAGGTTCTGGAGGGACAGCCACTGGGAGTGTTGTTGCTTTCCACAGTGTGAGGAATGGTAATGTGGTCAGAACAGAAGACTCCAAGGAGAGCCAGTTTCTTTTTTCTTTTTTCTTTTTCATTTAGCTGGTTTTGGTTGTCCTCTTTTAACTTGTTTCATTCATCCTTGGGCAATTTAGAGCTCTGGAAAAGGAGCAAGATCAGCTCAGGCGTTGTTGCATTCAACAATTCATTCCAATAGTTAAGAAAGTATTGACTTCTACCAAATAGAAGAGGAATGCTAGTTAAGGAATGGAATGACACCACCGGGGAACTACAATACACAGCATGACATGGGTCTAGTAAACATCTTCACTGTAGTTCAATATACAAAAGATGTTTTGCAACAGACACATTTCTAGCCCTCTCACTGAAGACAAAGTTCTAAGATGTGTTTTACAGAGATCTGCTTCTCTGCCACTCTCTGGGAACACACCTACCGATCCAGAAATTAAAGAGTGCTCATATCTGAACTGGATGATCCAGGGGCTTTTGCAGCATTCCACCTTTGTTTCTATGACTAAGAACTCAAAAACAAGATGGCACTTGCGGGAGGATCTTCATTCATTTCGTTTCTCTTCCCCTCACTTGTCTAAGAAGCTTATCTCCCGGATGTGATAAAAAGAAGGATGATGAGCAATTCTCAAAAGATTACCAAGATAATTTGGCAAGCCAGGGGTTCTTGGGCTTTTTTAATCCTAAATCGAATGGAATCTGATAAATTGCCCAGTGGATAGAGTACTTGGTGTGGAAAGGGGAGGACCTGGGTTCAAATCAGATATTTCCTAGCTATGAAATTCTGGATAAGTCATTTAACCCCATTTGCTTAGCCCTTGCTTCTCTATCTTAGAGTTGTTACTAAGAAAATAAGGGTTTAGAAAAGAAAATCAATATCATATGTTAAAAGGCCAAAAATAAAGATGATGTAGCATGTAATCAAAACTCCTCCAACTTGACATTTTTAATGAATTGTTCCCAAAAAATAGGAAATGGAAAAAAAAGGGAAGAGAGATTGGCAGAGTCTGTCATTGCTCCTAAGAGAGTTTAACTAATATGAATCAATAACTATAACAAGGAGATGAAAAGAGTCTAGAAACCATTTCAACAAGCAAGTATTTGATTTTTGTCAAGGGGAACTATATGATAGTCAAGCACAATACTTGTTTAGAATATAAACTCATTTGCAAATCTTATGGAGAGGAGCAGAAGATTATTAATTGTATAGCCACATAAAACTAGAAATAGTGGGGGGGGTACAGAAAGCTTGACACAAAATGTAATTAAAATAGAACTCATTTAAGAATGAAACTCAAAAGACAACAAATAGATGAAAAATGAAAAAGATCAGTCAAGATTATGATAATAAATTATCTTTTCTGCTAATGACAGTGGGGCCATCACATTTGGAAACTAACATATCAGTAATAATGTGCTACACAGGAGGTAAGAATTGCACTAACTTAAAACTAAGATAGGGAGAACAGCTGGACTAAACCAGGTATTACACAAAGAATATTGGAAGCAAAACACAGTTTTAAGGGTGTCAGGTGTTCTATTTTCAAGACATCTGATAAGGAGGAGGATACCAAATGCTTAGAAAAATCATGAGTATTTTATTACAGAAAAATGATGGTTAAGAACAAATATCAATGTACTAGAAATGCTAATGGTAGCAATTAGAGAAGAAAAAGAAATCGAAGGGATTGAAGTAGGCAATGAGGAAACTAAACCATCACTCTTTGCACACGATATGATGTTATACTTAAATAATACTAGAAAATCAACTAAAAGGCTAGTGGAAATTATTAACAACTTTAGCAAAGTTGCAGGATACAAGATAAACTCACATAAATCATCAGCATTTCTATATATTTACAACAAAACTCAGGAGCAAGAGTTAGAAAGAGAAACTCCATTTAAAAACACTCTAAACAATATAAAATATTTAGGAATCTATCTACCAAGACAAACACAGGAATTATATGATCACAACTACAAAACACTTTTCACACAATTAAAACTAGATCTAAATAATTGGAAAAATATTAATTACTGATGGTTAGGACTAGCTAATATAAAAAAATGACAATCCTACCCAAATTAATTTACTTATAGTGCCATGCCTATCAAACTACCAAGAAACTTTTTTTTATTGAATTAGGAAAAAAAAAAACAAAATTCATTTGGAAGAACAAAAGATCAAGAATGTCAAGGCAAATAATGAAAAAAATGTGAAGGATGGGGGCCTAGCAGTACCAGATCTTAAAGTGTACTATGAAGCATTGGTCATCAAAACAATATGGTACTGGCTGAGAGGCAGAAGGGTGGACCAATGGAATAGACTAGGGACAAATGACCCCAGCAAGTTAGTGTTCGATAAACCCAAAGATCCCAGTTTGGGGGACAAAAACATGGGAAAATTGGAAAACAGTATGGGAGAGATTAGGTTTAGATCAACATCTTATACTCTATACCTAAATAAATTCAAATTTTATAGGATATAATTTCTAATGTAATATAAAACTTAAATATAGGGAATGAAATCATGAATAAATTAGGTGAACATAGAATAGTATAACTGTCAGATCTGTGGGAAAGGAAGGAACTTAAGACTAAGCAAGAGATAGAGAACATTCTGAAATGTAAAATGAATGACTTTGATTATATCAAATTAAAAAGGTTTTGTACAAAGAAAACCAATGTAACCAAAATTAGAAGAAAAGCAACAAACTGGGAGAACATTTTTATAACAAAACTCTCTGACAAAGGTTTAATTTCCCAAATATATAAGGAACTAAATCAAATTTACAAAAAAATTCAAGCCATTCCCCAACTGACAAATGGTCAAGGGATATGAATAGACAGTTTTCAGATGAAGAAATCAAAACTATCAATAAGCAAATGAAAAAGTGTTCTAAATCTCTCCTGATTACAGAAATGCAAAGTAAAACAACTCTGAGGTACCACCTTACACCTAGCTGACTGGCTAACATGGCAGCAAAGGAAAGTGATAAATGTTGGAGGGGATGTGGCAAAACTGGGAGACTAATACACTGCTAGTGGAGTTGTGAATTGATCCAACTATTCCGGAAAGCAATTGGAACTATGTCCAAAGGGCTTTAAAGACTGCCTGCCCTTTGATCCATCCATACCACTACTGAGTTTGTACCCCAAAGAGATAAGGAAAAAGACTTGTACAAAAATACTTATAGTCACACTTTTTGTGGTGGCAAAAAATTGGAAAGTGAGGGGAAGCCCTTCAATTGGGGAATGGCTGAACAAATTGTGGTATCTGTTGGTGATGGAATATTATTGTGCTGAAAGAAAAAATGAACTGAAGGAATTCCATGTGAACTGGAATGATTTACAGGAATTGATGCAAAATGAAAGGAGCAGAACCAGGAGAACTTTGTACACAGAGACTGATACATTATGGCACAATATAAGACTTTTCTACTAGCAGCAATTCAATGATCCAGGACAATCCAGAGGAATTTATGAGAAAGAATGCTACCCACATCCAGAGAAAGAACTATGGGAACAGAAATGCAGAAGAAAAACATACGATCGATTATGTAGTGCAATAGGAATATGATTAGAGTTTTTTTTTTGTTAAAAGATCATTCTATTGCAGATATGAATAACATGGAAATGGGTTTTGAACAGTGATACATTTATAAACCAGTGGAACTGCTTGTCAGCTCTGGAAGGGGGGAAAGAAGAAGGGTGGGAAAAGTCATGAATCATGTAACCATTTGGAAAAAAAAAAAAGAATGACTTTCAAATCTGGACTCAGACACTTCCTAGCTATGTGACCTAGGCAAGTCATTTAATGCCTATACTTACTACCAGTTCTAAGACAGAGAGAAAGGGTTTAAAATTTAAAAAAAAAAACTATCAATCCATGTGTCTATTTTCCCATCTCTACAAAATCATTATAAGAATAATCTATGGATATTGATTAAAACACAAAAGGGAAAAGGAAGGCAAGATTTCATTAAAAAATATTCTAAAAATAATGTTCTAAATTGACTAAATAAATTAATTCAAATGAAAAAATATTCTACAATAGGCTACATCTTTAATTATAGAATTGACTAAACAATAAATACATACAATAAATACAGGGTTCCACTGTGCTTGTGTGTAGACTTTTTAAAAATTCTATTTAACTTAACAATATGCTGTTTGAAAGACTCTCTTCCTTGAAAGATAGAACAACGGATACTCACTGATCAGTAATATTGAGCTAGGCGTGAAACAAAGACATATGCTACTCAAAGGGACTTGCTACTATAATGGAGGATGTCCATCATAGGGGCCAAAAGGAAAAGGGAACCCCAAAGCATGAGGACCTTCTCCAGATAGATGTTCCTCAAGCTCTGGAACACTGCAAAGGCTAAGTAGATTACATCTATATTAGTTCCAAAGAATGGAGCATAGCTTTACCATCTTGCAATTAACCAAAAGTTGTAGAGAATATAAGATCCCTCTGAGCTTAGTGGTTGCTGATCATAAAAAAGCATTTGATTCAATGGAACAAAAGGTTACCTTATAGACTTTTAAAACAAGATGTCGTCTTTATATTAAAATCATTAAAAGTTCTTTGGAACCTATAACAACTGAAATAGACCTTTTCAATCACCCTCTGAAAAGAAAAATCAGGAAAAGCATAAAATGAGTTGCTATGTGCTCCCCAGAGTTTGGCACAGTGGTGAAAAAAAAAGGGAAGTATAGTATACAGGTTGAAGAAGGATTCTTGATGGATTATGAAGTCCTCCAAATAGTCCTGTTTGCAAATGACTATTGTACTCATTCCATCAAATCACAGAACACTGCAGAGCTTCCTGAAAGTAATCTAGAATCACTTAAAGAAGTTTGGGCTGACAATCCCTGGAAAGGACTGAAGATATCAAAAAGGACTCAATCTGGTCTAAGATCAAAATGAAACAAGAAATTATTTTTCATTTAAAAAAAAAACTATTGCTTTTCTAAGAACTTACACTCACTTAAAGTAGTCGAGATCTTTGGGAAGAGAAATGACACATGCATCATAATATTGTCATCTTGATCAGACAAGAGTTCAATGCATGAATCTGGCAATAGGTCCCGGATATTCACAAAATGGGGCTGTGTTAACTCAAAAGAGAAGCCATTTTTTAACCCAGAACAACCAGTTTCCCCAGTAGGTAAATGGATAATTAAAGGAAAAGTTAATTTCTTGAGAATGTCAGGAAGATTCTGAGCACAGGAGAGAAGCCAGGCCAGCCCTGTGCCGTGCCCCAGGAGAAGCATGATGAAAGACTCTGGAGAAAGAAAGAACATCGAGACCATCCTTCCGGAGTGGCCAGGAGCATCCCCACATAAGTTCCTCACGACCATGGTCATAAGACTTCTATCCACTCTGCACCCGAGCCTCCTAACTTGGGACGTCTGTGGGAGAATTCACCTCAGGGTGCCCAGGGAAGCGCATTATAACTATGGCCCTTACTATGCCGTTCGAGTCCGTCGTTGTTGTTGTTCAAGGCTTCCATTGTATCTGACTTGACGTGGTCCCAAGGTTCATGGGATTTGCTTGACAAAGGTACTAGGATGGTCCACCATTTCCTTCTCCATCTCATTTTATAGAGGCAAATTTTACTAAGGCAAAAGGGGGCTAAATGACCCAAGATCGCACAGCCAGGAAGTGTCTGAGACCAGATTTGAACTTGGATCTTCCTAACTCCAAGCCTGGTGCTCTATCCACTGCAGCATCTAGCTGTTTCATTTGAATAAGTGCTTTTTTAAAAAGCTAATTGAATCTGCTGGCTGGTTATTAGTGGTAGATATATTACTGGAGAATCATCAGCCACAGTCAGTAATCACACAGATTATTCCCAGAATCAGAGTTAGTAGTCATCCCTCTTGTGGAGATCCAATGTGAGTTGTGGAATGGAGTCCAAGGACAATGCTACACGTATTCCTCACTGAAGATTCTTTAAGATCTGGGATTCCCAAGTGTTACTGTCAGAGTGGGGTTCTACCATTGCTTCCAAATATTTAGAGTATGCCTCCATACTTCAGAGTATTTCTTCTATACCTCTTTGAGTGAAAAACACATTCCCGTAATGCCCATTATGGTTTTCCTAGAGAATGTCTTTTTTCATGTCCTTTTGGGTATGATAAGGACCTCGAGACATTATTTAACTTAAATCCTCATCTTTATCCATTAAGACAAGTCTGATAAATATAAAGAAATAAAAAATGGTATTCAAAAGAATACCAAGAATATCTTAAAGTGAAAAAAAATATTTAATCATTCCTATTCCTGTGATACTATTCAGGAGAGGGGAAATTAAGGAATGCAAAATGAAACTCTTCTTTAAAACTGTCTGATTAAATACATCCCAAAAAATAGCTTTACTGGTGACCAAAGTAAGATGGCTATTTAATCATTTTGAAATAGAAAAAAAAAAGGTCCTTTTGGTAAAACTATTAATTTGGCAAATTGCTATGGGAAAACTAAACAAAACACTGTTTGAAGGCTAACTAGGCAGTGAGCGAGTGAGAGGCAGGAGCGTTTGTGGTCTTGGACAATTGTTTGCAAAAAATAAATGTTTTCACTGGAGTTGAAAAATAAACACCAATGCCTTAGCCAAAAAGTAAGTCTATGCTTCTATGCCCTTCTGGAGCTTAGAGGATTCAGCCTAATGATATCATTATCATTATGTATCATCATGGTCAGTTCTTATACACAGGCTCCATTACTGTCTGATGCTAGTCTTAACAGTCGTCCTAGAACTGAAAGGACAATATGGTAAAAACGACTTTGTCGTGAAAGGAATTCCATGACTGTTCAGAGAAGATGGGGTCTGGAGCCTTTTGAAGCATTTTCATTTTACTCCTCATATTAGACTCCACTCCTGAAAAAGGGAAATTTTATTTGCTCATAAAGGCCTTTAATTAAACCAAAGATGAGGGGGAAAACCAGAAGTAATTGCATATAATACTTTTTTAAACCCTTGCCTTCTGTATTAGAATCAATATTCTGTCTTGATTCCAAGGCAGGAGATCAGTAAGGGCTGGGCAATGGAGGTCACACAACTACACCTGGCTCTCCATCATTGAGTCACCTAGCTGCCCCTACATATATAATTATATATGATATAATAACACAGATTTTATATCTTAATTTTTCATATAATAGTACATAACTCTAAAGATCTTTTCCTTTTTTCTGGATTGCTTTCTCAGCTGCTATATTTTTTCAAATATAGCTTTTCAGACCATTCCCATATGTATACATACACACAATTGCTAACATCAACCACATTAATCTCTCCTAATTCCTTTTAATTTCACTCTCCCCTGTGTCAGTAACGGTAAGGGACATGCACAGTTGCCAATCACATAAACTTTTTTTTAAGGCAAACAAGATTAAGTGACTTGCCCAGGGTCTCACAGCTAGTAAGGGGCTAAGGCTGGGTTTTAACTCAAGACTTCTTGGCCCAGGACTCTATCCACTGAACCACTTAGCTACCCCCAATTACATAAACTTTAAAAATATATTTTTTTATTTTTACCAATGACATGTAATAACAAATTTCCATACAAAATTTCCCAAGTTATATGATCCAACTTATCTCTTTCCCTCCCTTTCCTTCCCCCTCCCAGAGCTTTCAGGGTAATTCTACTGGGTTATATACATGTATTACCATGCAAAACCTAATTCCGTATTGGTCATTCTTGTAAATGAGTAATCTTATAAAACCAAAACCCCCAAACATAAACCTAAATAAACCATTGAAAAATTGTCTGCTTTCATCTATATTCTGATTCCAACAGTTCCTTCTCTGGGGGAGGACAGCAGTCTTTGTCATAAGTCCCTCAGATTGTCCTGGATCCCTGTATTGCTGAGAGTAGCAAAGTCCGTCCCATCTGGTCATTCCACAATTTTGCTGTTACTGGGTACCATGTTGTCCTGGTTCTGCTCCTTTCACTCTGCAGCAGTTCACGGAGGTCTTTCTGGCTCTTTCGGACATCCTCCTGGTCATCATTCCTTAGAGCACCACAGTACTCCATCACTATCACAAACCACATTTTGTTCATCATTCCTCAGTGAAGGGACATCCCTTGAATTCCCAATGCTTTGCCGCCACAGAAAGAACAGCTACAAAAATGTGTGCAGGTCCTTTCCCCAGTCACATAAATGTTTAGGGAATCTTCCCCGTGAGAGAGATGAAGAGCCCTAGATATGTGCTCTACGTGACAGAACCCCACCAGCAGCTGCTTTTGCCTATCTCCTAAAGGGAAGGGGAGATGGGGAAAGGGGGAATTATACCCAACCCTGATTACCGGTTAAAAACAAAAAGCACTGAAAAACGTATTCAATGCAAATGTGTTGTTTTTAAAAGAGCTCCTGTAAGTGTAAAAGGGAACCCAACAAGAAAAATGATCAGAAGGCTAAGTGGAGGATGCTCCGTTCCTCCAGTAGCGTCCCTCCTGATTCTTTGATCGCCCCGGGCTTCCCTAGTGTGTGTTGGCCCCGGACAAGGGGCCAGGGCTCATTCCACGACGGGGCAGTCAATATCTGCTTTGAGGACCGGCCCAACAAGCTGGTGACCTGGCCTGAGGAGAGTCAAGACTGCCGCTGGCAAGAACACGTCCTGTAGAAACATCTCCCAAAATATCACTCGCTGCCCGAGGCACGTGCCTGCCGCGGCTCTCCGTACAGTCGGAGCTGTACAGGCTCCCACAATGCACCGCCTCACCCTCTTGAGCACACTGTTCAGAAGGCAGGGCGCGTCAAAAACTTTGTCAAGGCTTTATCAAGCAGAGCCACGCCAGGGGCGAGTCAGAACAGGAGCCCAATTGCAGTGGAAACGGAGGGACTGTCTCTGCCCCTGCGGAAGTGAGAAAGCGGCCAGATGTGGGTTTCATCTACCATAACTGGCCCTGGAAACTGCTCTATGTCTACACGTAGGGAAAAAAGTGGCTAACTTTAGGCAGAGAGCCATCAGTTTGGCAAATACCGGGCGGTTGGTATCTAGTTATTAACTATATATATTCTGTATGTATAAACAAACTAGTTGTTTGACTGAATTGAGCTGTGGGGTTTTTACACTACAGGTTAGGGGCAGCTAGGTGGCTAAGGGGTTAGAGCACTAAGTCGGGAAGATTCAAATCTAGACCGAGACGCTTTATATCTGAGTGACCCTGGGCAAGTCACTGAGCCCTTGACCATTGTTACCAAGGCAGAAAGTAAGGGTTTAAAAAAACCACAAGGTGGCACAGAGCAGAAAGTACCAGAATGGGAGTTCCGAACTTAGGCTGGACTCCCTCCTCTGCTGTCCATGACTGATGTGACCTTTATTATTACTTCCGCTCAGTTTCCTTATCTGTAGAATGACGGATTTAGACTAGATACATTCCAAGGTTCTTTCTGACTCTCAATCCTATAATCCTTATAATGACCGAGCACAAGTCTGAGGGACTTATGGAAAAGAATGCTACCCACCTCCAGAGAAAGAACTGTTAGAGTAGGGATGCAGAGGAAAACATATGATTTATCACTTGCTTATTTGGGTATATGATTTGGGGTTTGGGTTTTATAAGATTATTTACTTACAAAAATGAATATTATGGAAATGTTTTCAGTAACCTGAAAAAAAAATGTATTTTTCTCTCATTTGATCTTTTACCTTCATGGTTGTTTCCATTCCCCACCAAAGTCCATAGTTTGATAAATAAACATGAATACAATAATATCACAATTTTTAAAAAAGGCAATAAAGAATGATACAGGAAACAGAATGAATAAATATAAGTGAATCCTATGATCTTACATGGAGCCCCCTCTAAAGACTATCTCTTGGCACATCCACCTCTTTCGAAAAAGATCGCGGTGGAATTAAGAAGGGATGCCCACGGTCCTATACATCTAAACTTGTCCTCGGTCATGATGCAGCTTCATCGCCCCCATCGAACATAAATACCCAAGCGCGGCTCAGTCGGGACCCCACGGACCCTCTCACGCCAGTACGATCCACGGAGCTTACTTGCCTGAGACCTTATTTCCTTCTCCAAGGGTTATGGCAAATGGCAGTTAAGACTTGTTCAGGGCTGCACAGCTAGTAAGGGTTCGAGCCCCGATTTGAACTCGGGTCTTCGTGACTCCAGTCCCAATATTCCAGCACTGAGCCTCCCGGCGGCCGCCTCCCCAAACTTCTGAGACGCTCTCACAGGACAAAGCGAACGAAGGGTCACGGGCGGTGAACACCCAGCCAGCCTGCAGGTCCCGGATGTCCCCGAGTCGCTGCTGCCCCATCCCGCGTAATTTCTCACGTGGTATTTTCTGCTCCTCGGGGCTGGAGTCTGTGGTTCACAATACCCATTTAAGAAAAGATTCTGCAGTTTCCGTTCCTTTCTGTGAGTAGCTGAGAAGAAGAATGAATCACTTAGAATGAGACTATTCCATCCGCTTCGCTACTCTATCAGCACAGCCTTGGTCTTTTACTGTAATTACAGCCTGTGGGTGACGCTGCTGAGAAACTGTCTGCGCAGAAAACAGTGAGCTACCCTGGGCAAAGTCAGAGCCATGGACAAAGGCTCATCCAACTGCAACCTAGTGCTCTGTGGTGGAGTGAGAGTGAAGAAGTCCCACGCAGTGAGGAGGCACAGTAGATAGGGAGCCAGGTAGGGAGGCAGAAGGGCCTGAGTTCGAATGTGACCTCGGATACTTTCTAGCTAGGAGACCCTGAGCAAGTCACTTAACTCCCAGTTGTCTAACCCTTCCTGCTATTCTGTCTTAGAATTGTTACTAAAACACAAAGTAAGAGTCTGGTTTTTTTAAAGTGGAGAAGTTGTCTGATTATGGCCCCCTTTGTTTTGATTTGCATATATTATTCCTTTATATGAAAGGAAAATAGGGAATAGAGAACAACACAGGAAGGTATTAGTGCGAGGTTACAAAGAGAAACTAGTTCAGAGAAGCAGTTCACTAGTCTGCTTTCTCCCTCCTTGGCCCCTTCCCTCAAAATCCCCACCACTATCTCCACCCCCCAACACCCAAAGTAACTTTAGAATCATAGAATTTTTAGAACCAGGAAGATCATTCCGTCCAAATTATCCATTTAATAAATGAGGACACTGAAAACCAAAGACATTAATTTATTTACCAAAAAACATAGTCCAGCTATACTACTATTTTTCTGTTTCCACTGAAAATTACACATTTTCCCAGAGGCGGCATGCACTTAACTTAATAGGTTTGGGGACTGATCCTATGTCATGTAACACTCGACACCAGAGGACGTGGTATGACTTACCCATTTGGACTTTGCCTGAGCGGAAAGGAGAATTCTGGGGCTTCCTAAATCTCAGAACAAGCTTCCATGAAGACGCCCTATCCCGTGGCATCTAGCTCTCTAGTAGTTTTCAAATTAATTTCTATTTCTTCTAACTTCAAATCCTGTAGACTTGCAACTATACCACACTGAGGCTCGGACACCTCTCCCATCAAAAAAGAGTCACACTAGAGTCATACTATTCCAAAAAGGAAAGGCCGGGGCAGGGGGGCCAGGGAGGGACAAAAGCTAAGACTCACCCTGACTTCTTTCCCCTCCCCAAATTCAGTCCTTCCCTCTACCGTCAAGCTACCTTTCATTTACTCGGTCAAAGATTAGATTAGCTTCATCGACGTGGGTACCACAGCATAGTTTGAAACTTTTCTACTACTCTGTAGATGGTCTTTGTGAGTTGCTGTGATTAGGATAAGAGGGTATGGAGTCATCATCTGGTGTCCAAATTCTGAGAGATGAGCCTTTCTGCATTTAGCAAAAAGATAGTCCTTAGATGTCAGACACACACTATATTTTGTCCATCCCAGAAAGCCATGCATCCTGGTACCTACTCATTACTTGTTGTTCAGATAGTTGCCGAATTGATTAAATTTCTCCAAACTGATTTATTTGGGTAAATATCACCTGGGTTATAGAAATACTTTAGATTAATTTCCAGAGCTTATTTTGCTGTCTAGTTATGGCTAAAACTTGTACCATCCTATCCTCAAAGTGTTCAGAGTTACCTCCTGGCCACTGGACGACATTCGAATAAAGCTTCAATGCAGTCTGTAATCAAGATCTTGTATACATACAGAAGAAATATGTTTCCCCATATTGGAGAGCACTAATTAAATAGATCATTGGCTTCAGCATTTAGTAGAAAAGGCTTTAGAGCCTAATGCCCACAGCTCAATAAACCCAAAGATCCAAGCTTTTGGGGAAAGAATTCACTATTTGACAAAAGCTACTGGGAAAACCAGAAAGTAGATGTGGCAGAGATTAGGCACGGACCGACATCTCACACCACATACCCAGATCGAGTCAAAGTGGATACTTGATCTAGATATAAAGGCTGACGCCATACACAAAAGTAGGGGAACATGGACAAGTTTGCCTGTCAGACATGGATATGGGAAAGAATTTGCAACCAAAGTAGATACAGAGAACATTTAGCTGGAGAGAGCTCTTTTTGTAGTGGTGAAGAATTGGAAACTGGGTGTTGTCTATCACTTGGACAATGCATGAACAAGTTGTGGGAGATGGTTGTAATGGAATACTATGGTGTCATCAGGAACGATGAACAGGATGAGTTCAGAAAACCTGGACTTATAGGAACTGTTATAAAGTGAAGTGCTCACCAAGAGCGGAGTCCGCAGGAGCCTGTCGGACAGGCAGAGGCCCTCTCGGGCGGCATGAAAGGGAGCGCCTGGGCTACCGCACCATGTAAATCCGTCACACCCTAAAGAGGTTACGCTGGGGCCGGAGTTGGCGCACCTCAACGAGGTGTTCCTCATAGTGGCTTGCTTTTACTTAGTTTGATGAACTGGCTGCATTGAATGCTTAAAGCGAAGATTCATGTGCCCATAAGACACGAAACTGCATTATTAAAATAAAACGTGTCTGCTACAAACTCCACTAAAGAATATGGAAATTGGCTTTGAAAGCAAAAAAAAACTTGAAACTATTATATATTATATGTCGAAAGTCTTTGGGAAGAATTCTTTTTGGTACGTTTGAGTCTGAGGTTGAGGTTGAATAAAGGAGAGGAGTGGGGGGCAGTGTCCTGCTTTAATGGTCTCACCCTTTTTACTCCCCCTTTAAATTAGAAGTCATCCGGCTCCAGGATGGCAAGAACATTCAAAAACGGCCTCCAGTACCTCCCTGCTCTGAGGATCAAATAACAAGTTCCCAATGTGTGCTGTGAGGGTTCAGTTTGATTCTCCAAGCATTTTTTGTGTGCTGCTGTGGGTGCCAGGGACTATTAGAGCTTGGGAATACAAGGACAAAAAATGAACCAATCTCTGCTATCAGGGAGCCTATATCTTACTGGGTCTATGGGGTTAGGGGCATTGAGATAAGCAAATACAAAATACAGACACCCAGAAAAGTAAATGCAACATCTGGGCAACGTAAGAACAAAATATTTACTTTGAGCAAAGGATGGAGATTTCTTTTTCAAAGCATGCCACAGGGAATCAGGATCCCAATGAGTCATTAAAACAAAACTAAGGGGGGAACTAGGTGACTCAGTGGATTGAAAGCCAGGCCTAGAGATGGGAGATCCTAGGTCCAAATGTGATCTCAGATACTTCCTAGCTGTGTATGGATCTCATCTGAGGTGACCTTTGAACCTCCCGTAACCCCACTCCCAGCCTAGCTTAGACTCCCCAATTGACTCAGGACCCCATATCTCAAGTCACTTGATTCAAGTCTTCTTCCTTGGAACCAATACACAGAATTGATTCTAAGAAAGAAGGTAAGAGTTGTTATTTTTTTTAAACCTTTTCATTTCCTAGAATCCTTTAAAAATAAAACATGGGGCTATTTGAAAAGATAGGGATAAATAGTGGGCCTGTGCTTTCAATAGTATTAGAAACTCCCAAGTGAGGAAACTCTCTCTAGTCACATACTTTGGTACATTCGATATGTCTTATGAGGGCAGCTAGATGGCACAGGATAAAGCACTGAGCCTAGAGTCAGAAAACCTGGGTTCCAATGTGGCCTCAGACACGTGTGTGTGTGTGTGTGTGTGTGTGTGTGTGTGTGTGTGTGTGTGGCCCCGGGCCAATCATTTAACCCTGTTTGCCTCCATTTCCTGGTCCATAAAATGAGCTATAGAAGGAAATGGGCAAACCATTCCGGTATCTCTACCAATAAAACTCCAAATGGGGTCACAAAGAGTTGGACATGACTGAAATGTGGGGACAACATATCTTATAGTCTTAAAGAAGGGCAATTTGGTAAATAGTATTGGGGAAAAAAAAACATAAATGCCCTTTTTAAAATTTCAATAATCAGGAAAGCCATCAGACTTGACATAAGACAAAGAAATCTATTATTTGAAGAAAGTAAGTTGATTTTCATGGCATCACCTGTAGGTAACTTTCAGTAGAAAGAGAGAGTCCTTTCTAGCGTGTGCCAAAGAACAAATGCTATAGTGCTCCATTTGTGTAAATTGATCAAAAATGGACCCTCCCCAGCTGTAGGTACCTCGGGCATATTTGATCATGAAGACCTTAGGGTGAGCAGGCATGGCAACATCGATAGTGACACCCGATTACCACTACATTGTTTAATATTTATTCGATTCTACAAATGAAGCCCCAGTTAGTACCATGGTGAGAGACCACCCAGGAAACTCCAATTTATGTAGGAAGTGACAGCTGTGGTTGAACAAGCCATGTTGTGCCCTCTTAAATCACTGCTAAGCTGCTTCTCCAGGGGGATGCTTGAGCCCACTGTGTCCAAGAGAAAGGGAACACTCAACAGCTGACCTGACCACTTGTTTCTGCTGAAGATCCTATAACAATCTTACTTGAGAACAGACCCTTTGTGTTCTTGCCCAGAGCTGGATGTTTAGAGTCTGATGACCTGTAGCTTCAAGAAGAATGTCGAATATTTGATGGTTCGCAAATTTAAGGAAACTAAATTACATGTTCAGTCACATTCTTTCCTCCTTCCTCTGCTAAAGAATTGTTTTCACTCTGGCCAATAGGGGATAGGTCCTGGAGCTGTGCTTTCATCAACGTAGGCCATTCCCAGTTAAGGCAACTCCTTCTACTAAGGAAGGTCTACACTTTCCCTGCAGCTTAACTCCTTGGGATGGTGGCAAGAATGTGCAGTTGAAAGCCCCCTGGGAGAGCTTGAACCCAAGTCTTCTTCGCTTCAGAGCTAGCTCTTTTTCTACTCTGCCACACTACTTCTCCAGTGCTATGGCATACCAAATAGAAATTCTATTGCTACTCTCAATCCTATGAATATTGGTAGATACAGGCATATAGATCAGCTACAAATATGGATCTGTGTATAATGATAGCCCTCTGGACCTGACAATATGAGCATGTAGCTGTAAGGAGAAATAGCCCTGGACTATCATGAAATAAGAACCTCCTACTTGCATGCTTTAAAGCTTCCATGGTTCTTAAGATTTAGTATTAGAGAAGGTCTCAGGGATGATCTAATCTAAATATGAATTCCAAAATAGAAGTGGGGAGTAAGAAAAATAGGTCTGGCAATCCCTGAAAGTTGAAGAAATAAACATTTCTATGTACATGTATAGATATAAATACATATATGAATATCAGAGAATATAGTTAATATTGTATATAATTTATAACTAACGTGATAATGTGATATATGGTTAATATATAGACTATATAGTTAATTTATATATAACAAAAATAAAAAGAACTCAAGTTCAAAAAATGTATAATATAGTTAATATATTATAGCATGGTTAATAACATATAACAATATATTTAACAGTTATTAATATGAGAGAGAGAGAAGAGAATCTAAAGATGGAGGGCAGGCAGCCTCTACCTCTAGCTAGTTTCAATGTTTAATCTCCTTTAAGAAAATCTTCTTTCTAGGACAACCAAATCTGTCTTACTGCAATGTACCCAATATGTAAATAATTAACATTTATCAGGCATCAGTCATTGATTACTTCGTACAATTTGGAGCTTCTGATCCTGCCCGTCAGTCACCTTGGAATCCTATGCAGTTGAGCCTGCCTTAAAATGGAGGCCAGATAGGGCTTACCCTCCATGACACAGTCTGGGCCAGGAGAAACCAGATCAGGATCTCTTGACTCTGTCTCGGCAATACAGAGAACAGGAACGTAAGAAAACATCAGTCTGGGGACCTTGGGGTTAAAACAATCGTTCATCTCCCATCCTTGAGCATCCTAGGATCCACCCTGACTTCCTCTATCACCTCCTTATTGATATATACAGGCTTGAAAAGGGAACAGGCTAGTTCTATTTTATGGAAATATATTCAGAATATTTAAACACAGAATAAAAGTTCTAACAAGGATTACTTATGTATATAGAAGACTTGACAATTTACGGAGCACTTTATTTTATTTGATCCTCATACAACCCTGCGAGGTAAGCAGAGCGGGGTATTTATTACTATCTTCATTTGACAGCTGGAGATACCAAAACTCAGAAATGTTCAATGACTTCCCCATGGATATACAACTCGTGAGAATGGCGTGAGGATTCAGTCGGATCTTCTTGACGTCTTATTTAGTATTTCTTTCATGATATAGTAATACTCCCCACATCTAGAGAATCCTTTGCTGCTACTGTTCTATATTCTTTCTCTTCTTCCTTTGAATCTGGATTGTTCCAGTTCCTTCTTTTTTATATTTGCATCCAATCTTGCTTTCTTCTTATTTGAATTTTTTTCCCTATCAAATTGGAAGCAGGTCCTTCCTGTTTCTGCAATTTTCAAAAACATTTTCATTCTTTGCTCTTCCAATAACCTCTCCCTCCCCAAATCCTTTAAGAGAAAAGACTCTTCCTTATTGGAGAGGTGGGGACCATGAGTGTGGAAGGCTGCAGACACTTTGAGACACAGTCAGTGTATTAGTTTTACTTAACTGTTTGTTTTTTTTTCTTTTGTTATAAGGGAATACATCCTGAGGAGGGGGGTTATATCTGCAAAATAGCTAAAAGAGCAAATGTAGAAGATTGTGATCATGTCGGGAACCAAGGAGTATTTAAAAGGCAACAGAGTATATGAGAAGATGCCTCTCCCACTCCTTTGCAGAGGTGGGCCCCACAGAGCTGGAACATTATAGATAATATCAGATGTTTTGATGTAGTAATTAATTTTGCCAGATTTTTCTCCCTTTTTTCTTAGCAAAAATTTCTTTGTTGGGGCAGCTGGGTGGCTCAGTGGATGGAGAACTAGAGGCCCTGGGTTCAAATCTGACCTCAGACACTTCCCAGCTGTGTGACCCTGGGCAAGTCACTTAACCTCCATTGTCTAGCCCTTACCCCTCTTCTGCCCTGAAACCAATACACAGGATTGACTCCAAGATGAAAGGTAAAGGTTTTAATAATAAAAATTATTATAAGGAATGGCTTTCTGGGAAGAGAAGAGGAAAGACGGGAAGAAGATGCCTAAGTGATATAAAAACACAAGCTATCAAAAACAACCTATTTTTAAAAGGCAGCAGCCTAATTCAGCAGCCATTATCTGACCCCAGGTCCCCTAGAAATACTGAAAAAGGCTGAGCAGCAGAGGGCGGTAGGAGGGGCACTGGTTTGGTAAAATTGAGTCCTACATTTGAGTCTTAGGTTTGGCACTGTTTGGCCCCGCTACAAATCACTTCATCCCTCTGTTTTCCTCCTTTTTCTTTTTTTTAACCCTTACCTTCTGCCTTAGAACCAATATTAAGTATCCATTCCAAGCCAGAAGAGTAGTATGGGCTAGGCAATGGGGGTCAAGTGACTTGCCCAGGGTCACCCAGCTGGGAAGTGACTGAGATCATAGTTGAGCCCAGGATCTCCCATCGTCCAGCCTGGGTCTCTATCTAATGAGCCTCCTGCCTGCCCCACAGTTTTCTTATTTTTCAAATGAAGAAGGAGGTAGGTTTCCAGATACCACTTTCTATGATTTTCTCCCCCTTTCTTGTCTTACCAATCCCCTGCCTCCCTGTTCCTCCTTCCCCGGGCAGTCTTGGGCTCTTCTTCTACTCCTCTGTTGGAGCCGACATTTTAATCCTCTGCTCCTTCCCCCTGACCCTCCAGTCCCTATTCTTCTGTTTTCCTTACTGACCTGGCGCAGTTCTAATAATGTGTATATATATATAAAATAAAAAATAATTCTACCTTTGCCAAGCAGGAAAAAAAAAACCCACCCAGATTTGTGAAAAATGGGCACTTTCCCAGGGCTCCTTTGGAGTCACAGTCTCTGGTGCCCCGGAACTGGTTCACCTGAAGCTGCCGCAGTAGGACTGTGGGGAGACAATTGGAGTGGCCTTGAAGACTCTCAGGAAAATCTTCCACCTAGCCTTGCTTTTTCCTAGCTGCTGTGCTGTGCTAGTTAGCCATCTGCTGCCACCTAGTGTCCCGAGGGCGCAAAAGCATAGCGTCCTAGCCTAGGAGAGGAGGGATGCTGAGGACGCCCTCAGAGCCCACCAGAAGACTGAATTGGGGTTGAAATCCAAAGGCCTTCAGATGTGTGATGTTTCCTGTAGGTCTGATGCCTGAAAATGGAGCAGGGATGTTAGAGAGCACATGGGGGGGGGGGGAGCTTTGGCAACCCAAAAATGTGATCGGCAAAGTCCCTTAAACTTGTTGATGGCTCCTACTGTTAGAGCCTAGTTCGAGCTGGAAGGGTCCTGCACCCAAGGCCTTTGTGTTGCCGCCTCTTTTTGTATATGGTACCAGTGGATAGAGCATTGAGCTTTGGCGTCAGGAAGACTTGGATTCAAATGTGGTCTTGGGCACTTAATATCCTGAGCAATCACACAACCCTGTCTGCCTCAGTTTGCTCAGCTGTCAAATGAGCTGGAGAAGGAAAGCAAACCAGTCCAGCATCTTTACCAAGGAAACTTCAAATGGGGTTGCAAAGAATCAGATAGGGCTGAAATGACTGAAAAATAACAACCGAGTCAAGACTGTTAAAAGTGAAGCTCTCTGGGGATAATGCAAATAACATGACCTAGGTCTCAGGACTCCAGTTCTAATCTCACTGGGCCACTAATTTAGCCATGTGTTCTTGGACCGTTCAATTCATTTTGGCAAGCATTTATTAATCACCTCCTATGCGTAAGGCCCTGGATATGCAAAAGTAAACATATTACACAGTCCCTACCAACCTGTTCACAATCTAATAAATTAACCTCTCTGATCATCCATTTTTTATCTCTAAAAATGAAGAGAATAGATCAGATGGCCTCAAAGGTCTTTTTCAACTCTAACATCTCCTAATGGCATGGCTAACCTACCTTCTAATCAGATCCGGGTTTCCAAAGATTCCTCTCGTGCTAGAAATCCAGTTAAATTCCACCAACATTTATGAAATACCTCCATGTGCAGAATTCTGGATTAGGTGCTGGGGAAATAAAAAGTTTAGAAGAGGCTCGAGGTGCCTATCCTCACGGGGTTTTCTATCCTAGTAAAGGTGGGGGGTCATTTTATCACTATAAATTTTGTACTTGCCCTTTTTGGTGCATGACTTTGGACAAGGCTGCACTTCAGTTTCTTTGTCTATCAAAGAAGCCATAAAGAGCTTACTCTTTTATTCAGATGTTACTAGCATTTTATGATTCTGAGCATGGTTATAAATCCTGCCTGGGAAAAGACAAATTTAGAGTTTTCCTTGTTTAGTTCTCTTCGTTGCCTAAGAAAACTGTTTTGTCCAATTTTTCCTGTATCTACCTGATAAAGTTTTAACAGATATTCCTTAACAGAGGCTTATATCCTCCACTGTCACGTGTATATATGGAAATGAACATAGAAATTGTGTTAATAGAAGTAATCAACTTCTTCATCTTTGCCTATTTCAATCCTTCCCATCCTCAGAGGTCAGCCTCATCCAGAAGACCTTCCCTACTTCAGGCAACATTTAATTTTTTTCTTTATACTTTGTGCCACACAATTGAGCATGTTATAATAAATTCTCTTGAATTACCACCCAAGTGTTTCAGATGTGTGTGCCTTGCCTCCTTAAATGGATTGGAAGCTTTTCAGTGGCACGGGCAGTGTCATCCTTTTTTTTTTAATCCCCTGCAGCCTCTTAGAAAGTCCCTGAATACTACCCAAGGGGGGAAGAATGAAGTGTTTAATCTTAGAATGTTTCTTTTCTTCCCAGTGATCATAATTGGAGAGCAGTTTTCCCATATCAAGAATAGAACAAAAAAAAATTCTCCAAGGCTTCTCCCAAGTCCCCAAATATTCTATGGAAATGGATGAGTGACTAGGTTTCCTTCATAAGAAGACAGAACTAAAGCTAATAGGGATCTCTGAAGTCATTTAGTTTAGCCCCTTATTTTAGAGGTGGCTTAACTAAGTCTTGGGGATATTATTTGATTTGCTCAAAGTCATATAATAATAATAAATAAGAGAGGTAGGATTCCCAAAGGACATTTTTGCCATGGAGAATGCAAACTACCTATGTGCCATTGGGAATTCCCTTAGCTTCCCTGAGTCTCAGTTTCCTCATCTATACAAAGAGGCAGTTGGACTTGATGAGCTCTGAGACTGCTTCTACCTCTAAATCTGTGATTCCATGATCCTAGCATGCTAAATTCTACATGAGAATATGACTAAATAATAATGTAGAACATGAGCAAAAAATGCATTTATTTGCCTGATACACATTAAGAAGAGTCACTGGAAGGCAGCTAAAAAGAGAGTCAGTCCTGGAGGGGGGAGGTCCTGGGTTCAAATTAGGCCTCAAATACTCTCGTGTGTGTGGCCCTGGGCAAGCCACTTAACCACCATTGCTTAGCTCATATACTGCTCTTCTGCCTTAGAACCAATACTTAGTATTGATTCTAAGACGAAAGGCAAGAGTTTGATAAATAATTTTTAACAAATAAAAGAAAGAAAGGGTAGCACTACTTCATTTGGACTAGAATTTACAAAAGGATAATAGCAGTAATGTTAGTAAATAAAAGTGTTATCTAGGAAGTTTAATAAATCTTTATCATCTTCATTTGGTATTTGCACATTTTATGTAGGAATGGCCCTAGAACTGAGGTGTGATTTTCCTTGGACTTTTGACTCTTTAGAGTTGTCAGTGGCATGTTGGTTTTTTCAGGAACTATGATGTTTTCCAGCTCCTGAAAGACAGATCTATTATTTTTTAAATGAAATGAAAAGAAGTAGGTTTAGCTCTTCAGCAATTGAAAAGATAACTCATTTTTCCAGCTAAGTAAGCTGGATAAGCTAATTAAGCTTAAAATGTGGATAACAAATTAATTTTTCTTTATCTCCAACCAAAATCTCAGGTCTTTAAATATTTTTTCAAGCCAACAACCTAATAAGAACATCAGCCCCTTCTCAAAGGCACAATCCTCTTTTTTATCAGTGGGGAAATTGATGAAGACTAGAACTGAGGCATTCCTGGAGCTTACTCCTCAATAAGTTAACAAATGAACCAATAAGATGTTATCAGGTCAGTAGAACCCCTTTATAAAGGAGAAAGAACTTCACAAGATAGTGGTCTGCTGTCATGATTTTACACATATAGTGTTGGGGGTGGGAACTAACAGCATGTTTTCATACAAATCCTTATATAAGGACAGAATCATTTTAGGCTTCAACTAGTTTGTAAGGGCAGTAATTCAATCGGAAAAAGGACAAAGAATCAGAGGTTCTGGATTCGCATCCTGGCTCTGCCACATACTAGCTGTTCAGTCCTGGGAAATCACCTCTGTGGGCTTCGGTTCCTCGCCAATCAAAAGAGGAGGATCCATTGGATGGCCCCTCAGAACAGAGTCAGCATGGTGGAGAGAGTTATTTTTGCCTAACTATCCCAGCACACCTCCTCCACAACAAGAAAATGTGCCAAAATGAATTCTAATCAGGAAAGCCAAGAAAACATCATAGCCGGTGAGTTGATTTTCCAGTTCATGGCAGATTAGGAAGACAGAGGGGTCTGTGGACAGTGGGAGGGAGGGGGAGGATGGAGAGTAGCCAGAAGCCCAGTAGAGCAGCAGTGGTACTAAAGCAGAAAGAAGGAGAAGCCAGCGCCTTCAAATGGTAAAAGGACCAATAGAGAATGGGCATTCAGTCACTCTGCACTTGCAAACTCTTCCAGCAGGCTAACCTTAACTCAGTGCAATAGCAGGACATGCAACCTCCCACAAGCCAACAGAGCCAACATGGGTCCGGAATCTATAGAGTACAAATGAGAGAGGCAAGAAATAATAGACCTCTACCACACTGGAAGCATGGAAAACGTATAGGTCCACAGACTTAGCTATGAAAAAAAAGCCAAAGGACATAAAAAACAAAATCCCGGGGTCACACAAAAACAGATGTTTATAACCTCTTTTTAGCCTACAGATGGGTCTTCCTGCCTTGACTCTCTTTCTGTACTCTAGGCTGCCCTTGACTGAGCTATCCAATTGATCTTCCCAAAGCCAAGGTCCTACTTACCAGGTTACCCCCATCCCCCAAGTTCAAGAAACTCCAGTAGGGCTCCCTTCATAAATAGGGCCCCTTCTCACCTTCCAAGCTTCTTTTTTCTTTTTTCCAAGCTTCTTATACCTTCCTTCCTTCCCCATACTCTACCATACAGGGACACTGGCCTCTTTTCTATCCCTCAAACATGGCACCTCATCTCCCAACTCCACGAATTGCTACGGACCATCTATCCCCTGTGCAGGCAGCTTTCTCCCTCTTCATCTCAAGGTGGCTCAGCGGATGTAGAGGCCAGTCTGGAGTCAGGAAGTCCTGGGCTCAAATACGGCCTCCTACTTCCTAGCTGTGTGACTCTGGGCAAGTCACTGAATCCCTATTGCCTAGCCCTTAGCGCTCTTCCACCATTACATAGTATCAATTCTAAGATGAAAGGTGAGAGTTAATATATATATTAATGCCTTCCCGCCTACAGCATTGCCGGTTTATCCTGTAAATCCTCGTCTGTATGCCATCTCCCAACAGACTGAGTTCTTGAAAGCAGAGACTTCTTTGCAAACTTTCTTTGTATCCTCTGGCACATAGTATGTGTTTAATAAATGCTTCTTGACGATGACAATGATTATAAGTGATCGAGAATAGACTGAATTATGTTTTGTCATCTTTTATTTAAGCCCCAAGTGAAATGGGGCTTCCCTTCCCTCCCTCTGGTTTTTTCTTTTTTTCTCTCCGTGTCTCTATCTGTCTCTCTCTCTCACACACACACAAAAGGGACCTAGTGCCTTCTAACATGGTGAAATGCAAGAAGATCCACTCAGATGCCTCCTCATGGACCTAAGCACTCTTTAGAGAGGCAGTGCAACATAATGGATAGAGAGCTGGCAAGAGTGGATAGGGTCGGGAAGACATGAGTTCAAGTCCTGCCTCTGAAAAATTCTGACTGTGTGATCCTGGGCAAGTCACTTAAGTTGTCAGTGCACACAGGTAAATCTTGAAAACTCAGATGCAGAAACAAAGTTCCTCATTGACAGTTCCCTACATCGATGAAATCACAAGCACCCCTCCCACAGATTTTTTTTAATCTCCCTCTGTAGAAGGAAGGAAGCAGACACATGTGGAATACATTTCGGAATGTTCTCCATCCAAAATGAATGAGTGAAGTGACAAAAGCCTTGATGTTTGCAGGGCGAGCTTCAGTTAACCAGAGACTCCCTTCCATGACACAGCTCATTTTCTTTGGGGCCAATAAACAAGAAGCTGAAGGAAGGCTTCAAAAGGCCGAGTCCTCCCTCCTGCCAAGCCAAGACTTTTTTTTTAAGTGTGGGGGATGCTATAAACAGATTTCAAAGAGAATGCAAAAGTTGGCGTTGCCTTGGCCTTGAGCCTAAAGCAACTGTAGGTCCGGCATGTATGCCTTTTGAACTCAGTGGCCTCACCCGGCTAGCATGAAAATATAGTGGGAAGCTTTCTTGCAAGTAGATGAGGATTTTCATGAACACCACCCCTCCCCCACTGAACAGTGTCTTGCTCCGTGGCTTTAACGGTCCCCAAAAGGAGACTGGCAGCTGTGCCGACACCACTTCCATGGGGAGCTGCAGAAAGATCGAGTATCAAAGTGAATTCCTTACATTTGGCAACATCCTATGCTTAACATCCTGTATTTGCCAAATTCTGTCCTTAGACCCAAACTTTCCCTCGCTGCTAGCCTGCATCCCATTCTAGCAAACTGACATTTGTTGTTTCTTAAGCGCTGGCAGTCCTGTAGCCTGAGACGCAAACCCAGCAGCTCTGTAAAGGCTCCCTAGGCTGCTGTGTTTCCCTGATGTCTCAGCTCCTCTGACAGGAACGATTTGCCCAGACATTGGAGACTCCGTGCCAGACTGGCACTTTTCAAGGCTCTGCCTCCAATGTCTCTAGCTTGATCCAAGTGGGGCTGGAGAGGTTCTTGACTTGCTGAGCACTTGAATCAGGAAAGGTGCACCTTGGAGAAGAGGATGCTTTGGAGAGCGACGCCGGTGCCCCGCGTGGAGAGGGTGGCGGGCGCTAAGGAACAGGGAGGAGAAGCTAGAAACAGAATCTGGGCCGTTCCTGAGGCAAAACTTGGCCTTCCCAGCTCTCTCCCTTTCCTGACAATGGACCCTGGCTGGGAAGCTGTGGATGCCTCCTCCACCATCCACACCACCCAAGCACACCAGGGAAAGAGGCAGCCGTGGAGATGATGGGTTTTTCTAGAGGTCTTTTGGGATTTTATGCAATCAAGCAAATACCAAATGGAAAGCAACTCTTTTCACCCATTAGTAACAGTTTCCCCAAAAGCTGTGCAAAATTTTCCTTCAATTATATTTTTGGAAGAAACTATTACCAAAGAACCTTTGTCTTTAGCTAGTTGAAGATCAGCTGTACCTCCCCCATGAATAATATAATATTCCCTCTTAATCCAAAGTCAGACTTCCTTTAAATTCCATCCTCCAGAACAGAGCAGGCCAAGATTTAGAAGAGAAAATGAATATTGTGTAGTGAAGACAGTAGCTATAAAGCATGCTATGCCTTATATATGCCAATACATTTTGTTCCCCAGAAGGGGGTGGCAACCTCCTCTCTCAGGGGGATACCTCTCTCAGGATCAGACTTCATGATTTAGAATAGCATATACACGTGTTAGCTGAATTTTATCCCAATTTAGGGGACAGCTAGATGGCTCAGTGGATCGAGATCCAGGCCCAGAGACAGGAGGTCCTGGGTTCAGACCTGGCCTCAGATGCTTTCCTGCTCTGTGACCCTGAGCAAGTCACTTAACCCTATTGCCCAGCCCTTACCACTCTTCTGCCTTGGAGCCAATGTATAGTATTGATTCTAAGACCGGAAATAAGGGTTTAAAAAAAATCTTATCCCAATTTAACAGTTAGGAACCAGAGTGCCTTCCCCAACCAATTTTTTTTTAGTTATTATAGATGAAAGATTAGAGACAAAAAGAAAGAGGGCGTGTTTCTAGAAACTGACATTATGAAATGAAAGTACCAGAGGCATCAGAATCACTAACTGGAAAATTTTTTAGATTGATTTAATATAAATATAAACAGTCCTACACACCCCATTACATTTTTATAATACAATGGGCAGCTAGGTGGCTCACTGGATAGACTGACAGGAAGACTCATCTTCCTGAATTCCAATCTGACCTTAGACACTTCCTAGCTGTGTGACACAGGGCAAATCACTTAACCCTATTTGCCTCAGCTTCCTCATCTGTAAAAAAAAATGAGCTGGAGAAAATAATGACAACACACTCTAGTATCTCTGCCAAGAAAACCCCAAATGAGGTCATGAAGAGTCAGACATGACCGAAAAAACGACAGAGCAACTTTTTAATAATGGTTTTTTTATAAGTAAAAAAAGATTCACTTGTACTCATTGTTACTGTTTAGTTAATTAGGTTTATGTGGTACATTTTTTAAGAATTCCATTAAAATTAATTTTAATTAAGAAATTTCAAAATTAACCAAGAAAATGTTTATGACAGAATACTTACCCTCAAATAACCAGAAAAAGTTATCATTACCTTGTTTGTAGGAATTTACAAGTCATGATTTATATTGCCCTACCCTCTTCACCCTCACGCTTCCCTATTACCCTTCCAGAGCAAAAGGGAGATTTGAAGAAGCAAAGGTGTTCAATCATCAACTTTTGTTCAGTGTTGCATAATTCCATCCTCAGGTGGACATAGTTTTGGTTCCTCCTAAAGTAGCCACTTTGGAAACAAGCCATGTTAATCTACAAATCAAACTCTGTCAACCCACCTCAAAACTTTTAGGACCCAGGTTTTCCTTTATGTTTCTAACCAAAATGTAAAGTGTTTTTTTTTTTATTATACTGACAGTTATTTGCAAACAATCCCCCAACCTACTCTTGCAGAAGTCTTCAAGAAATACACTGACCTCATTAAGCTCTGCCATCTTTTAGAAAATCTCTCAACCTTAATTCCTAGAGGGACCAAAGAAAATTTCACCCACTATCAGGTCTGCATAAATGGAAGTCAAATGAATTGAGTAGCCAAACCGAAAGGGAAAGAAGTTTATTTCAGGGGAGCAACCTTCCAATGTATGGCTTTGAGAAATGGACTATAGGAAAGCTGAAGGCCACAGAATTGATGCTTTCCCATTAGAATGCTAAAGAAGAACTTTTGAGAGTCCCTGGGACAGCAAGGAGATCGAATCAGTCAATAATTACAGAAATTAATTCAGGCTGGATGGCCAAATACTAAAACTGAGGGAGTCAAGATGGCAGCTTAGAGATAGCAACAATTTAGACCTCTGAAAACCCTTCCTCCCCAATTAAAAACACAATGCTTCAAGGGGACTTAAAACCAAATCTAACAACAGGACAGAGCTAGGGAATCCTCCTCCTGGACCCAACTTAAAAGGTATGCCCCCAAAAAAGACTGAATTCTAGAACATGTGGGTTTAAGTGGAAGGAAGAAGGGAGGTTCCAGGACTCCTCCCCCACCTATAGTGCTGAGCCTCCAGCGGTGGCCAGAATCTCTGGGTGGGGAAGGACACTAGTCTGGAGGGAGTACTTTGCTGGCAAAACTGTGCCAGGCTCTGGGTATAGAATACAGGCAGCATAAAGGCAGCTGGAGGAGAAGTGCGGAGCAGGCAGCTCAGTTGCAGCCAAGATGCTCCATCTTTCCCCACCCCTCTTCTGGAAGTTTTGATCTCAGGGCACATCCAGCTTTGCAGATCAACTTCACCCTGGTTCATTTTCATCAATAGGGCATATCAGAAGCCTTCAGAGGTCAGGGAAGCTCAAACTCCAATGCCCCTCCCCCACAGACTGATCTGGGAGCCTTGCTGACTGAGCTCCAAGGGGCAAAGGCAGCAACAAACTATAGGCAACAACCTTGACCACAGGGCAGGAAACCCAGCTCCTTCTTAGCTTCTGCTGTCAGCTGGGGAAGATCAGCTTACCTGAACAAACAGCAGAACAGAGAAGAAGCCCCTTCAGGACAGAACAGCCCAAACTCACAGATCCAGCACAAAATGAGAGGAGCAAGATTGCAGACAACTACAAGGGGGAAAGAAGGGAGAAATATGAGTAAACAACAGAAAAAGAAAAAAGAAATTACAATCGACAGCTCCTATCCAGGCAATGAACAAAGAGCAAATGGAACAGAGGATGATCAAGGAACACAAAGAAAAAACTCAAAAACTCCAGTGAATTGGACACAGGCTTTGGAAGAACTCAAAATACAATTCAAAAAACAATTAAGAGAGACTGAAGACAACTAGGAAAAGAACTTAAAAAGCAAAATAAATCATCTAGAAACATAAAAAAGTGTCTTGAAAGCAAAAATTAATCACCTTGAAAAATGAGACAAAGGAGATGAAAGATGAGGCAAAGAAAATGAAAGATGAGGCAAAGAAGATGAAAGATGACCTCCAAAGAAAATCAATCCAGAAGGAGGATAACCAAAAAGCCAGGGATGAAATTTAGTCTTTAAAAACTAGAATCCAACAACTAGAAGCAAATAACTTCACAAGGCAACAGGAAACTATAAAACAAAACCAAAAGAATGAAAAAATTGAGGAAAATATGAAACACCTCATCCACAAAACAGAAAATCTAGAAAACAGGTCCAGGAGAGACAATTTAAGAATCATTGGTCTCCCGGAAAATCATTACAAAAGAAAAAGCCTGGATATCATTCAACAGGAAATTATCCAAATACTAAAACTGAAGCTTAAATACTTTGGCCACTTGATGAATGAGAAGGTTGAACTCTTTGGAAAAGACCCTTATGTCAGGACAGATTGAAGGCAAAAGGAGATGGCAATGGCAGAGAATGAGATGAATACATAGTGTTATGGAAGCAATGAACATGAACTTGGACAGACTTAGGAAGACAGTGGAGGATAGGAGAGCCTGGTGTGCTCCATGGGATCACAAAAAGTAGGAAATAACTAAACAAATGAACAACACCAACAACAAAAATTCCTTCCACTATACAAATTTGGCTTACATACATTTTTTAGGCTGGCTTACTGGATACAGCCAACCCTCAGCATCTTGTGGTGGCTAAGAGGAGCTTAACTGGACAATGAGGCATTAGGTTCCCTAATTTGGAAGAGTATACTGGCATCTGTAGCACCTATTATATTTGGAAGTCATAAAACAGATGCAAAAGAATGGAAAAGCCACAGGCTGCAGACCTGGTTGGGTGGGGGAGGTGAGGAACCTGGTCAGCACATCCTGGTCAGAACTGAGGTTCTTAGTCACATTCAGCATTTCTAAAATGTTCTTTCTCCTTCAACATATCTCTGCTTATTATCTCCAAAGGGAACATCAGGGTTTCACCATACTTGGCTTTGACTAATGAACTTGTGCAATCCTCAGAACATACGAAAACTATCACAGTTAACAATAAGTATTTCCTCACTACAAATTGCATTCTGAAATCATCTTCCTTTAGCCAGATGAGGGTGACTGAGCATGCTTTGGCTTGATTTTCTCCCTTCTTATACTGACCATTGATTGACTGCATATGTAGTTTGTTTGCAAGACTGCATTTTGTATGCAAGAAAGGGCCAAAAGTTATCCAGTCATTGATGCTTTATGGTTTTCTTTTAGGATACTATTTCCCTTTTTGTTCTTCAAGCATACTTTATTTTTTGTGGGCTAGGGGGTGGTATTTCATTTAATGTAGGAAACAAGTTTGGCATAGAGAAGAGTTCTGAACTTGGAATCCACAATTGGGTTTGAATTCTAGTTCTAATACTAGCAAGTTGTGTAAGTGGGTAATTAATTGCTTAACCTCTGTGCATCTCAGTTTCCTTATCTGTAAATTAGGAGCTCAAGTACTTGCTATTCCTAGCTCTCCTAGGGTCAATGTGAGGAAATATTTTATTTCACTTGAGAAAATGAAACAAAAATCTAAAAGAAATCTGTGGGATAACAAGCAAACAGTTTGATATCACTTTGAATTTATACCACTTTTGAGCTGAGTTATGTGTAAGAGAGGATTTACAAGACAAGCCAAGCATGCAAAACAAAGTAAAGGACCTCAGCTGTCAATCAAAGAAGAACATTCCAAATAGAATGTTCCCAGGAAAGACAGTTGGAGGCAAGCCAGGCTGAAGAGGGAAGAAGCTGGGAACAGGTCCCCTGTTAGCTTCTATCCTAAGCTGAAGGACCCTTGGGGGCGGGGGGGGGGGGGGGCCTTCTATAGCCAGGCTGAGAAGAAATTAACTTTTGTTGGTGGCTTAGTGTGGTGAAGAAGATATTTGTGTCTCTGAGATTTGAGTTTGAAGAAGAAAAAAGAAGATTAAACAATTATCCTCCCATCTCCTTGACAGACTTGTGTCACAGTTGTGACAGGACTGACATTTCCTAAAGTCCTCCTAACCCTCCTTATAGATTAGGGAAAACCTCATCCCTCACCTCATCTTCCATCCTTGTCCTCCCCAATAAACCTCCTTACTTGAGAAAGAGAACAAGAGTATCTTCTCTAAACCTCACAGTTCACCTTTGAATTACTTAGAAGGGTGGCTGACTAACGGGGGGAGGGGAAGGGAGGCAGGTGGAAAACTGGGAGGTGAAGGGTGGAGGGTAGGAAATATCGTGATCTATTAGCCATCAGTAGTGATCAATAGGCAACCCCAGGGTATCCCCTCTAGTAGTATCTCTCATCTCTCAGAAGTATCTGTATCTCCATTACAACTAGGCACCCACAGGTTTCCCCTAGTAGCTCTCTAGTCAAGCCAGAGTATCTCATTTATTACAACTAGAAATAGCTCCAAGATTATCTATTTCTAATACAACTGACACACCAGCATCCTATTTATTACAGTTCCTTGTATTAAATTTTCAAGTAGGGAGTGTTAGTTGATTCTTTTAGTAAAAATGGGCTTTTTTCTTTCTTCTTTTATTTACTTTCCTGCCCTTTCTAAGGAAAAGGAAATTATGTACATCAAGGTGAGATCATTGATTCATTCATTCAACAGGCAATTCATTTTTACATTACCCTGAGCACTCTGGGGATTACAACAATAAGTAGTCTCTGCCCTCTGAGCTAACAGCTACAATCCTCTACAGACTGTGTTGAAGCCTTGGGAATCACTGAACGCTATGATGGTCAATATTTTCCTACTTTGTTCTGTTAATATCATTATTTTTAACATTCCTTCTTAGAATGAACACTGTGTATTGAATCCAAGGCAGAAGAGCAATAAAGATTAGGCAATGAGAGGTAAGGGATTTACCCAAGATCACATAGCTAGGAAGTGTCTGAGGCCAGATTTGAACCAGGATCCCCCATCTCAAGGGCTGGCTTTCAATTTACTGAGCCATCTAGCTTCCACAATCAATTAATTTAGATAAAAAGGAATTAAAACTAGAAAGGACGTAGAGATACTTCCCTCTTATTTTACTAAGAGAAAAATGAAGGCCAGAGAACAAGTGATTGGCCCAGGCTCATACCAACATTAAGCAACAGAGCCCCGATCACAACCCCAAAGAGCTCTGGCGTCTCTGCCAGAAATGAGTCTCAAGGAGGAGAAATAGCCCCATGTTCTAGGGAGAACGCTGAGGTTCTTGTGACTCATGACAGCTGGGTTCTGCTACTTAGGTATCACTAGCTAACAAATCTTGTGTGTGACGTTTACATTCTCTAAGCCTTCAGTTTCTCCACACTCCTTTATTCACTCTCCAAGCAAGTATTAAATGAAACTTAGGGTGATCTTTGAGATTTGGAGAGGTGGCCACTGAACAGGAGTGTGAAAGCATCTTTCTTTTATTCCTTCATTTTGGAAGCAATCCTGTTTCAAAACTCCAGTGGCCAGGGCAGCTAAGGGGCTCGGAGGATGGCGAGCCAGGAATAAGGATGGGAGATCTTGGGTTCAAATCAGACACCTTCTGACTGGGTGACTCTGGGGAAGTCACTTAACTCCCCATTGCCCAGCCCTTACTGCTCTTCTACTTTGCTACCAAGACACAGTATTGAGTCTAAGATGGAAATGAAAAGAGTTTAAAAAAAAGAAGGAAAAGAAAAGGCTCCAGTGACAAATGTAGTGGAAAATACCCTGACATGAGAGACAGTTAGAGATATTAGAGAGAAATAGAGCCAGAAGACCTGATTTTGAATACCACCAGCTTTGCCTTGAGAACTCTAGCTGGGTGGCCAAGCTGGAGCATGTCTGAGCAGCTCCTTGAGCTTCAGTTTTTGTCTTAGTCAAACTTCCGCACTAACCTTAGAGAGATCTGTGGGGTCATTTTCGTTGCTGCTGTTATTATTGTTGCTCCCTTTTAACGATCACCATACAGGAAAGGTCCCATGCAGGCAGTCTTGACTAATCAGAAATCAGCCCCTATTTCCCAGTGGTGATATTCAGCCATGATCATACTGGTACCTATTTCTAGCAACAAAACAAGTTTCCCAAGTTGCTGTTGCTGTTATTTCAGTCATATCTGACTCTGTGATCCCATTTTGAGCTTTTCTTGGCAGAGATACTTAGAGTGGTTTGCATTTCCTTTTCCAGCTCATTTTACAGATGATGAAACTGAGGCAATCAAGGTGAAATGACTTGCCCAGAGTCACTCATCTAGGAAGTGTCTGAGACTGGATTTGAACTCAGCTCTTCCCTGACTCTGGGCCTGAGACTCTACCCACTGTGTTACGTAGTTGCTTTGACTCCCAAGTAGGCGAGGAATATTCTCATGATGCCAGGCTACTGAGGAGAGCTTTATCAAATTTTGGAACCCCCTCCCCAGATAGTCTCCCAGAGAGCATGATGACAATTGTTCTCCTGATGTTCTCTTGGACTCTAGAAAGGTACAAAGTCACCTAGTTTGATTTTTTTTTTAATTTTGTAAGTTTGGGGAGGGAGGAAGAAAGGGAGGAAAGAATGAGAGGTAGAGGAAGAAAAGGAAGGAAAGACAAAAAAGGAAGGAAGGAAAGACAAAGAAGGAAGAAAGGAAGGAAGGAAGGAAGGAAGGAAGGAAGGAAGGAAGGAAGGAAGGAAGGAAGGAAGGAAGGAAGGAAGCAAGGAAGGAAGGAAGCAAGGAAGGAAGGAAGCAAGGAAGGAAGGAAGGAAGGAAACTTATTAAATTGCTGTGTTACAAACTGTGAATTAAATACTGGAGATAGAAAGACAGGTAAGATAGCCCTTGCCCTCAAAGATGTTACATGTTAAAATAATTCATAAAAGGGATGGAAGGTGGAAGAAGGAGGTTCAGTAGCATAGTTTAGAAATGATTCTGCTTCTACCCAGAAAGTTTACCTCCTGGAGCCCAGGGTTCAAGGGGAACAGTCTAAGTTCAATGGGAGGGAGATAAGGATTGCTAAAATGCAGATAACAGGAGGCTACAAAGCAGAATTTTCTGTAAGACAGGGGTCTATAAAAAAGACTTGAGTAACTGAAGATCTAAAATAATACTGTAATAAGGCACTATAAATGTACCTCTTCGTGGGGTCTAAGGGACAGCATCAAACCTGCAGGCTGCTTTTCCTTTCCAGAGGATATTAGTAAAGTTAATTGGCCTTTCTTATATCACCTTGGGAGGTAGGAAAGAGCACTGTCTTCTGTTGTTCTCACTGAAGTTAGATGATTTGCCTAGGGTCACATGAGTAGTTTTGTAAAGAGGCTATCCTTAAATCCAGGTCTTCCTGCTTCCAAGATTAGCCCTCTATCCACCATGCCGAAGTACCTCCAATCTTCTATTTGCTGCTTTAAAAACAGTGGTAAATAGTAGAAGAAATTTCCTCCAAGTTTCAGAGTAAATTCAAGATCTTAGTCAATTATGTGTGCACATCCTCAACAATTAAGACCATCAGCCTGTAGTGGAGGACGTCAGAGGTCCTGGGTTCACAAAGCCTCTGCTCTTTGTATTACTTTGGGCAGAGAAGTCATTTAACATCTCTTGGTCTCAGTTGCTTTAGCCATAAAATGAAGGAGTTTGACTAGATAATCTCTAAGGCCTCTTCCAATTCTAATTCCCATGTTTCTATCCAAAGATTTCCTTAATTTTAGAAGTTAAAACAGAATGCTTGCTGAGAAAAGTTAATATTTGCAGTTTTGTCCCTTTCCTCATCCGAGGAGCCTGATACAGGACATTTTTATTTGCTGCTCTGTTTATCTTTCTGCCCAGTTTATTCTTCATTAACATATATCCTTAATTAACATGATGTATATATCCCCAGAGATTTCAGTAACAGGCTTGTTTGTATCAGTTCCTTTTTCAAAAATCCTAAGTGGCCAGTTCCTTTAGCCAAAAAGCAGTATTTTTCTGTTTCATTCCAATATCCCACTTTTCCACCTGTCAAATCTCACTCACCAAGGATTATTTGCCCTGGATTAAAATGTTCTTTCAAAGAATGAACTTTGACTCACTCTTTCTAAAAGGTAGAAAAGCAAAAGATGTCTTAATATCTGCAAGTCACACTCACACAAAATTGGGAAATTGCAGATCATTCATTTAAAAAGCTAAGATTACTGGCAGCTGGGTAGCTCAGTGGGTAGAGAGCCAGGTCTAGAGAGAGGAGGTTCTGGATTCAAATCAGACCCCAGTCACTTCCTAGCTGTATGACCTTGGGCAAGTCACTTAGCCCCCATTGCCTGGCCCTTACCACCTTTCTGCCTTGGAACAATACATAGTATTGATTCTAAGACAAAAGAGAAGGGTTTGAAAAATAAAATAAATAAAAATCTAAGACAAAACCGAATAGAATAGAATAAACATGCCAAAAGGAACATTGAAAGTATAAGAAAGTAACAAGTATTTATTAGCTATCTACTATGTGCCAGCTACTATGCTAAGCACTTTCATATATTATCCCATTTGATCCCTACTACCCTGAGAGGCAGGCACTTTTATTATCCCCATTGAGCAGGTGAGGAAACTGAGGCAGATAGCTTTTAGGTGACTTGCCCAGGCTCACACAACTAGTAAATATCTTGAGCTAAGATGTGAGCTCAGTTCTTCCTGACTCCAGGTTAAATCTATGGGGCCACCTAGCTGCCTCCAAGGCAAAGGTCTTTGGGTTTCAACTTAGGTACACTTTTTGTTTATGCCTCACCTAAAACTCAAACCTTTGAGGACTTACTAGGTTGCTGAAAGCATCAGTCTCTTGAGATACTTTAAAAATTTTTTATCATTTAGTTTTCTTCTTATTGTGAACACTGAAGAAAATAAATGTACACATTAGAACAAAAGGAGACCTGGCAACTAGTTGCACATGGTAGGGTGAGCATGCTCTGAGAGAACAGGAAGAATCAAGGATGACGCCAACGCCAAAGACGCTCATTTTGTACCTGAAGCCAGAGCACAAAGTTGTGTGTAGCCCTCCTTTCCAAAGGCATGGCATTCTTGGATTGGTCAATGTGTTTTTATACCTGTTTCTGCGCCCCTCCGTTTTTGCACCCCAAACAATGCCCCACGTGACTCCCCCTTGGCGCTCTCCTGACTTGAGACATGGTCACATCACATACGCTGCAAAAGGGAGCTTCTCCTTGTGACATGTGTATGTCAGGGCACCAGATGTTGGCTCACGCTTCATCACATTAACACCATAACCATGAACTTCCTCTCTCTAGCTCAAGATGGAGACAGAATATGCAACTTTCCATACATCTGGAGTTAAGAAGAAACAGACATTAATCCTATCATTGCTAAGTTGAAGCAAACCAAATGGGATTCAGATTGGTTTTTACTTTTTATAATTAACGATGGCCATTTCTCTTACTTGTTTGTGTTTTGAGGAATGATATAAATTTTTGCTCTTTTGCAGTGGTGAGAATCTTTGGTTTAATCCTTTGCACTTTGGAGAGTAGCAAACACTACAAATCAGGGCTTGATGGAATGTTTTTGGTTGTCTAGACTTAAGATAGTAATGGAGTAAAACATCAATGACATAAACTAAATATAAAAGTCCTCCAGAGCTGGTTGTTAAACATTTACTAGCATACTCGTGACCTTCTGTGACATTTATAATGCAAAATAAATAAAGGAACTGGGGTTTACTTGTATTTTCTATCTTTTACTTACAGATTAAGTCATATTCCGCTCTGATCATCTGACTTCAAATGGTGACTTTAAAAGAGTTATAGTGCATATTACATTCTTCCAGGATGGCGAGGGAAAGGGCATTGCCTCCAGAATCCAGGACTTAGTGTGACTTTAGCTTTTTTCCCTATATGGGTCTCTACAATGAGGAGCTTGGACTAAAATCCAGCCTTAAGATGGCCAGATGATCACTAAAGTCCCTTCTACATCTCAGGCCTTTCTATGGAAAGTCACAGAACTTTAGAACGGAAAGGGATCTTTGGTCAATCCCAATGTTTCCTGTAGCATTTCAACTATTTTCTCTAACTCAGAAGCTCTAAACCTTTTTTATTTTTTGTATTGTGAACAGTCTGGTGAACCTTATGGCCCTCTCAGAAGAATTTTTAATGCATGAAATGAAGTTATAAAGGAAAACAATCCTGTCAAAATATTGTTCAAAAAATATTAAAAAGGGGGCAGCTGGATAGCTCAGTGGATTGAGAGCCAGGCCTAAAGATGGGAGGTCCTGGGTTCAAATCTGGCCTCAGACACTTCCCAGCTGTGTGACCCTGGGCAAGTCACTTGACGCTCATCACCTAGCCCTTACCGCTCTTCTGCCTTGGAGCCAACAGTACTGGCTCCAAGACAGAAGGTAAGATTTAAAAAAATAAAAATAAATAAAAATAAAAATATTAAAAAGCAAATGCATGGGCCCTGTGTTCAGAACGCCTGCTTTCTGCAGAGAACTTCCAAATCTGCTGCTCCAAATCTCACCTTTTTTTTCCCATTCTAAACCCACGTCTCTAACTGGATGCTAATCTTCTATTTAGTTGTTCCAGAAATGCCTTAAACTTGATATATCCAAACCTGAATGTTCTCTTTTGCCAAAAATCCTAGTAGTCAAAACTTGCCTCTCAGGCCTGCTTATTGCTTCCCCCATTACCTCCTCAGTCTGTCTAACATGCTGTTCATTCCGATCCCAGCGGTTAGGGCAGGAACTCGTCAGCACCCTGGGACTTGTATGCTGGTTGCTTCCTCCTTCCGCTCTCGCCCTCTCTCCTGTCCTCTCTGCCATGGCCAGAATCCTCTTTAGTCCGCCTAGCTTTGAATCGGGGGTCAGCCAGCCACAGAACGTGGCACAAATCCGGCCCACCGCCCAAACGTGAATGATAGCCGATGGAAAGGCCGCTCAGCTCTCAGACTGTACAAACACAGGCAGCTGGGGAGATTTGTCCTAGAGCTTCTAGTTTACTGAACCCTCGCCTAAGTTAGCAGCAGAAATTCAAACTGCTCAGAGAGACGAAGGGCTATTAGAGTAACTGGTAAAATGAAATATCTTTATCATTTAGGAGAGGTGAAGGGTATTCTAGGGGTATGGAATATCATGTCACTTTTTTGATAAAAAAATCTTCAAAGATACCCTTTTGCCCATCAAATTGAGGCCCTTTTTTTTTTTAATTAACTTAACTTCTGTCTTAGAATCAATACTAAGTATTTGTTCCAAGGCAGAAGAGCAGTAAGGGCAAGGCCATGGGGGTTAAGTGACTTGTTCAGGATCACCCAACTAAAAAGTGTTTGTGGTCATATTTGAACCCAGAACCTCCATTCTCTAGATCTGGTCCTCTATCCACTGAGCCACCCAGCAGCTGAGACTCCTTCATGTTTGTTTGATCCTTCATTAATCTTATACCACTTACTTTCATAGACTCTATCCCCTAGCCAAAATGGATTCATCTCTCTCCTGGACTTTCCTTCTTCCAAATTTGTGCTCATGCTATTCTCAATATGGCTTAAATGTTCTCTTCTCCCTCTTAACTTTTTGGATTTCTCATCATCTTTTAAAGCCCATTTCAAATGCCACCTCCTTCATGAAGGCTTCCTTGATTCCCTCTGGTACAAGGACTATCCCCCCTCAAATTTCACATTTTGTTGTATCCCTCTCTGTTTCATCCCTATCACATAGTCCATGTTACGTTTTCAAGCACAATGTTCACTATATAGTAGATACTCAATTAATATCTGTGAAATAGAATTGAACAAGATTGTAAAGAGATTTCTTGGTTCTTTGCCTTCTCTCCAGGGCCTTTTCCCTATACTACATGCTTCTCTTCTAACATATCCAAATGCAGTCTTGAAACTCTTCCTTTGCTCCAACATACAAACAAAAAAGGAACACAATTTTTTCTTGTTTCATGTGTGTTTGTTTCATGTTTCTTAAAGTCACTGAATTCTGTGCTCTGAGATTCATGTAGGAATTCACAGTAAGCCTATTTGATGTAAAAACAGGATCCAAAATTTTAAAAATATTCCCCAGAGCTTCCCATCGCCTCTTAGAATAGACCAAGATGTCCAGCCTTCTCCCCATTTCGCTTTGGTTGGCCTTGTAAAGTTGCTTTAAACTATTCAAAAATAAGTCTGTCTTCACAAAATTATTATTTTGCTAGCAATTGGTTCATACTTTTCTTTTCTGTTCTCTTTTGCAGAGCCTTCTGGGAAGCCTCAGTATACTAAGTGCCGTTCACCCGAACTAGAGACGTTTTCATGCTACTGGACCGATGATATTTACCATGGTGCAAAGAGTCCAATAAAGCTGTTGTACAAGAAAAGGTATGGGTTCCAGCACTGTCCATGCTCTTTCCCCACACACCTGATAAGCCCTGGGGTCCTTGCCTAATCACAGAAGGTGCTCTCATTATACAGATAGGGAAACTGAGGCACAGAAAAGTTGCTTGTCAAGGGTCACAGTTAATAGCTATCGGAAGATGGATCTGAACCCATGAGCACCCTTGGACTTTCATGATAGCCACTTCCTAAGGATTCAAAAGTAGACACACCCTGTTCTCAAGGGATTTTCTATTTAATGAGAGGAAAGCTGGCCACACAAATAACTGAGATGCAAAAGAGAGTGAGTAGGAGAGGCACAAGGAAGAGGTACAAGCAAGGTCCATTTCCTCTCATTTTGGGGGGTGTCAAAAGTACGAATGGGCTGCTAAAGAAAGAAAAGAATCTCAGCAATACCTTTCACATTTTCAACTCTGATCCTAGGAAATCATAAGAAAATGGAAGCCGAGGCTTGTCCATATAGTCTTTGACACTTAAAAAGATTTTATTTTCAGTGGATGTTTTCCTTAAATCATTGCAGCCTTGACATGGTCTTTTCTTGACTCTACAATGGATGAAGTCCCCCCTCTGGTGCCTCTGGAGGACAGCCCCCCCCAACAAATGTGTTCCTTATGCATACTAGAGAGCCTTTGGGCCGGTCGCCATCTTCTTTGCCTGCTGTTTACTCCCCGGAGGCCTCTGACCGCTCAGCTGGTTTATCCATGACCAATTCCACATTTCTATTGATTCTTACTTTCCTTGAAGGTGGAGGCTCCGTCCTCCCAGTAGCAGAGCAGAGCATCTCAAAGCATCCCTCCTTTTCCTGCCTTTCCCCCAGACGCAAACCCAGCTTGGGAAGAGGTCCACTCCTTGGACCAGCTCCGTAGAGTTCCAGAGATGATGAGCTCTCTTCCCAGCTTCCAGGGGAAACAGGGAGAAACTGTGGAGGGCTCAGGGGAGTTCCTAGAACATGGCACCCACTTATTCAAAGCACTTCCTGCGGGACAGTGTAAGGAATCTGGGGCTTGTGCGTCTGGCCAAGAGCTGAGGGTGAGCTCCCAATGAGTGGCTCCGAGTTCCAAGATAGAGAGTGACCTAGTTTATGAAAAGGTACCTAAAATGGCTTGTATGGAAGCAATCGCCTATGGAGCTGCGTTAGAGCAGGGGGAGGGGGACGGGAACAGGAACTGGAAGAGATGGAAGAAATGCCAGCGCAGAAGGCACTTCTCATCCACAGGGAAAGTCGATATCAACGGAACGTACACTTTCTCTGCTTCAGTTTTTCCTAGTGACAGCCCCACTGCCGGGCGTGATCCATGGTGGAGCACTGTTTAGTGCTGAATGAGACTGGTATTGGCAAAGAGCAGCATACGCACAGACAGGGCGCACATGCAGAGAGGAGACTGGGGGCAGGTGGCAAATAATCCAGTCCCGAGAGGAAACAGGCACGCGAAAGAGGAAGCGTGGTGGAGGCTGGACTTTACCCAACAGACAACAGAGATCTTTTGGAGCATTTTGAATGGAGGGCTGGCATGACCAAAGCTCTGACCAGCCTGGAATGCGTGTGAAGAATGACTTAGAAAAGGTGGCACAGTGGGTAAAGCGCCAGGCCTGGAGATGGGTCCAGATCTGACCTCTAAAATTTCCTCTCTGGGTGACCCTGGGCGGCTCGCTCAATTCCAGTTCCCTACCCATTGCCTTCTGTCTTAAAACTGTGACGGAGACAGAAAGTAAGGAGGTTTTTAATGGGTGGAAAGGGAAGAAAGAAGAGGCAGGAAGACCTACTAAGGGTGCTTTCAATAGTCCCATAATGACAAATAATGAGACTTCTAGGATGGGATTCAGTCAATCTTTATTCAGCACCTCCTTTGCTCAAGGAACTATGCTAAATGTTGGAGATAAAAAGGGGGAAGGGGGAATAGTTCCTGCCTTCCAAGAGCTTGCATTCTCTCTGGAGAGAGGCCAGGTCTCTATATGAGTCTAAATAAAGAGAATTGGAGAGGGTTAGGGGAGTGGAGGCACTAATTGAGGGACTAGGGGAGGCTCCTCCTAGAAAGTGGCTACTGGGTGAGAGATGGCTCTTCCTTTGATTCAGAGAAGGGAAACTCTGGCTGTGGGTAATGAAGCCTTCCCCAGGGCCCTCAGAGTAGTCTGAAAAATAAGGAAATGGAATATCTAATGACTTCTTTTAAATAAATATTTTTTCTCCATTTGGGCTTAGGGGGTCTGAATTTGGGGGAGATGCCATGACTGGACAAGCAATTAGGTTTATAATATAGAACAATTTATAAACAGAGGACTTTTCACGTGGCTTCCCCAAAGAACGGCTTTTGACCCAACAGTATAAAGCCACCTGCTGAAACACCAAACATCCATTTTTAATGGCATATCAGATGGGCCGGGATCTACTCCAGGATACGGTTTGACCAGGCTTCCTATCTCTCACTAGGAGAATAATATTTATGGAGTTGGAAGCAGCCTCAAAGGTCAGTTAGACCATCTATAGCACTTCACAGATGAGGAAACTGAGGCCCAGGATTCTACACTATTTTCACTGTGACATATATTTGTTTATATTGGATGATAATGTAGTTATTGCCTCAGTTAGGTGGTACAGTGGATAGAACACTGGGCCAAGCACCAGGATGATCAGAGTTCAAATCCACCTTTAAGTACTTCCTAGTTTGGGAACCTTGAGCAGGTCACGTATCTTCTGTCTGCTTCAATTTCCTCATCTGCAAAATGGGGGTGATAATAGCACATGCAGAATTACAGTGACAACAAAATACAATAATGTCTTACCACAGTGCCTGGCACATGGTAGATACTCAATAAATGCTTGTTACTTTCTTTTTCCCTTCCCATCCCCTCAGCCTCAGGTAAGAGGCAGATTTAAAAACTAGAAAAGTCAGGCTCCAGAGCACTGTGAAAACAGAAAAAAATTTTTTTAATATATAGATCCATTGGTTTCAAATTTAGTGATTAAAAGGGTCTGCATAAAATAAGTAAATAAATTAAAGAGTCAGGAGGGCAGAGAGGGGCTAGACCCAGAGCCTTAGAGTTCCTGGGTTGTTTTTTATTTTTATATATTATATATATATAAATTATAATTTTTAATTTTTATATATTATATATTTTAAGTTGCATATATTATATGTAAATATGTAATATTTTAACTTTGTTATATGTAAATAAAATATATAAGTTGAAGTATATATAAAATAGATTTTATTTCAACAACTAAACAAGCTGAGAACATCAACACTGAAATAGAGGGAAAATTAATCCTATTACTTGTTCACTGTAGTAAGAAATCATTTCAAAACAATCTGACTCAAAACCCTATTCCAGCATTCTCTATGAGAAACATTTTAATAAAGCTATGATATTTAATAGCAATATTTAATAATATAACTATAGTTTTTCTTTAAAAACATTTAATATCAGCATATAGCTGCATGACATGTATGAAATAATATCCAGTTTTTATTGGGAGGGGGCAATGAAGATGCTTCCATGGATAGAGCACCAGCCTAAAGTCAGGAAGGCCTGAATTCAAATTTAGCCTCACCTATTTACTAGCTATGTGACCCTGGGCAAGTCACTTAACCCTTTGCTTTAGTTTCTGCACCTGTAAAATCAGGATAATAATAGAACATATCTCCTAAAGTCATTGTGAGGATAAAATCAAGGTATATTTATAAACAGCTTAGCAGAATGCCTGGCACAAGGTAAGTGCTACATAAATGTAGTTATTATTATTATTAGCTATAGGATTAAATCAAGACATAATATCTGTAAACAGCTTAGCCCAGTGCCTGGCACACAGTAGGTGCTGTATAAATATTGCCTTAATTTCCTCTCTCTAATCCCCCAGATTTCCCTCATAAGCATTAGTGCAAGGATGTCTAAGTTTCTCAGCAGCAAGCCCTGTACCTCTATGTCCGTGTGTGTGCAAGCAGCAGAGATGCACAATGATGCTCCGGGGCAGAGCCAGCAGAGCCAGCCTCATGTAGGAAAAGCTCGATTAGGTTTTGCCTCTGACCCTGTCTGGTGATGTGTCACTTACGGTAGGCTAGTCCTTAACTCTGAAATGTCTTCAGGCATACAGCCAACACTGTAATCTGATCTGACTTGGCAAGGGAGTTTCCTTCCTCATTGGGAACTTTTCACATTGATGAAAACATGGACCTAGGGCTAAGCATCATGAGTGCAATCTGGATAATGACGGAGATGCTCCCGCACTGAAAAGTTCTTTTAAGAACACTACTGGTTCTGTCACAATTTAGACAGTTATTTTTGCTTTCCTCTCATGAGGCTTTTTGTCTCTTAATTGGTTTGTCAAATGGATTGATCCAGTAAGGTTATAGGATCTTGACCAGTTAGTGGTCTTCATAAGGAATGAAAACAATGTCCTTCCTATTTTCAAAGGGATGAGAAAGCCATCAATGACTGGCTGGAGCTATTTATTGCTTCTACTGGAATCATCCAGCAGTAGAATCCATTAAGTTATGTGAGATGAACTTAAAGTCTGATGCAAAATTATATCATCAAAAAAGGAAAGGAAAAGTAACCCTATAAACTGTCACTAATGATGGGAAAATTCTGATAAAAGTATGCCAAAATTTATTGAACCATTCGATTAATTTTCAAAAACATGCAGGTTTCACATTTTCATTGGAAATATTTGTATTATGCATTATACGTAAAATAAACTTCTGGTGTTGCACAGTTGTCAGATCATGTAAAAGTTTTCTGCTCAGAGCAATAGTTTGTCCAAGCAGCTGTAAAAATAAATAAATAAATAAATAAAAATAAAGTAGGAGAGCCTGAGGGGGAAAACACTAATTATGTTTAGCTTTAATTACAGTTACTAATTGATCCAAGCTTACTGGCAACACTAAGATAGTGGTAGCCAAGCAGTTAGGACCTACTGGCTTATTAGTTCATGTGTGCTAGCTAATTAGGAAAAAACATTTTTGGTAAAATGCTCCCGTAGTTCCCTGGAGGCTTAAGTCAGCATTTTTCATGTTGCATTGCCTAAGCTTTAGTGGCAAAAAGAGGCATTCTTTGGCATCCCTAAACTAGGTGAAACTCCTTTTTTTTAATTTGTTACTTATTTCACGTTAATTTTTTTCAATTCTGAGTTCCAAATTCTCTCCTTCCCTCCCACCCCTCCACAACCCATTGTGAAGGCAAAAAATGTGATATCCGTTTTACCTATGAAATAATATAGAACATATTTCCTTCTTAGCCATGTTGCAAACAAAACAAGAAAAATAAAGAAACTAAAAACTAAAAAACTAAATCAGGTGGAAAACATTTTTCATTATAAGTCCTTCAGAACTATCTTGTATCATTTGTACCTATCAGAATAGCTGTCATTCATAATTGGTCAACATACAATATTGCTGTTACTTATTTTCCTCAGACTAGTTTTGTTGTTGCTGCTTTAGGTTCCCTGTTGTTTTGTTGATTTGGAAAAGGTAGTAAAATCAAAACTCACCAACTATAATTGAAAGCAATAAAATTAAAGCATCAATATTTTATTATTTCTATTATTTCAATTCTGTGTAAAAACTTTGGAAGGGAAGAGGAAACTTGTTATTTTCTAGGCTACATTTGTGACCTCCCACCATCCCTTGCTTTTTCTGGCCCCTCCTGTAGGCCTCATCTACTTCCTCTTCTCTACCAGTTCTTACATCTGCAGAAAAGAGGAAAGTTGAGGAGGCCCTGACATTGAACTCCTTCATTTGTCCAGAGATTCTTACTGGTATATAGACCCCAGAGAAGCTCTATTTCATGTCTTCTTTTGGTTTCTCACCTACATTTCTGCTAGCAGTCCTGAAGAAGAGCCAGATGATTTAAAGTAAAATGTAACTTTTTTTCATGTGGATTTAAAAATATGTCTCTTTAATGGGAATTTTACTGACCCACCATGAATAGTGTTTAGAGGTATACTGGAAAATGTTCAACAGCCAACTCTCTGGGGGGAAATTTGTGAGGAGGATACACTTTTAAGTTTAATCTGCATCATTAAAAGTTTCTCCCTCACTTTCTTAAGTCTGGACAATACACAAAACAATAAATTAAGCACTGCTTTATAGCTTTTGCCAGGTATAAATACACTAAAATTTTAACAGTAAGCTCTGGTAAGTCAGTTCAAGCTGCCCCAGCAGTGTATACTGTTAAGTTGTCTTTTTGATGGTGGCAATGTATTATGGATTTCCGACCCATTTTTTCCCAGGCTGCCCTATTGGACCAGGTAGGTGTGGATGCCTGCAATGTCTTAAAAGTTGAGTCATTCAATAAGAGTTAGAATAACATTCAATGCCACAGATGAGGATTGGAGGAAGAGGGAAAGGGAGCAAAGGGGGAGGCCATTGACTACTGATTAGGAGATCATTGGAAAATATTTAGAGGACTTTCAGGTTGCAAGAACTTGAAAAGAGAACATAAGGAGGAAAGGAGGAAAGAGGGAGCAGAGTTTCAATGGAGACAAATTTTTAAAGAAATTTGGCAGTAAAAGGGAGGAGGAGAGAAGATGAGAGGAGGTTAATTGATACACTGCGTTAAGGAAAGGCTTTTTTTAGGACTGGAGAGTCCCTAGGATGTTTGCAAGTATATGAGTAAGTATTAGTGGGATCTAGGAGAAAAAGGTTGAGGATACATAAGAGGAAGAGAATCATGGCTAGAGCAAAGCCCTACAAGAGTTGGGAAGATGTGGGATGAAAGGCATCTTTACCAAGAAACAGGAATCTCTCCTCTTCATCTATGAAAGATGGAAGATGGAAGAAGGAGAGCATGGATGATAATACTCAGAAATTTTATTGAGGAACATAAGGAAAAATGAAAGGGCTTCAGTCGGATGACTAATCTTCTCAACAAAATATTAGATTATTATTATTATTATTATTATTACTAAACATGGGGAGGGAAGGGCAGTCACAAGTACAGTTAGGCTCTTGAAAAAGGCTTTGGAATTGTTGCTGTGGCAAATGAAAGGGGTTCAGTGAAAGGATGGCCAGACAATAGCAAGAGCCCAGAGGAGCTGTGAACCCTCCCTGAGGTGTCCTGAGAGCAGAAATTGTGTTGCTATCATCTTTGTGTCCTTTGTAGTACTCATGACACTCAATAAGTGTCTGTTGAGGAAAACCATGAATAAATGAACCCAAGAGGATTATTCTGATGGTGGAAGAGTTCCTGAAAAGACAATTTTTGTCAGAGAGGTCAAAGAGAAGTCTTTTTATTGACTCCTTGCATCATTTGACATAGGTGAACACCTCTTCTGCTGTTGCATGGGGCTAGTCTCGAGCCCAACACTTACTGAGCCAAGCCTCTGAAGTATAAATGTCCTTACACTAAGGCTAGGTCCCAATTCTTCTCAGGTACACTGGTGCAGAGGATCACAGAGCCCCAGAGCCCCTGGCCAGGGAAGCAGCACTCCCTAAAGCACTGACCTTCTTCTCTGTAGCAAATGTAGTTTGGGTTTCCTCCTTCCTGAGGCATGTTTCTGTCCTGTGAGAAATTATTCCTATTCATAACAGTACAGAGAATATTGTAATATGCTATAAAAACTGATGCATATTCTTTTCTAAAATGTACCCAATGACCTCCATGTGTCCATAAAGACCTAGTGATTTAGGAGTTAAAAAAATTTTAATATATATTTCCATTTATTTGACTATAAAAAATAATTAACCAGCTGTTTGTGGGTAAGTTATAGGGACAAGGAAACTGCCATTCAAGCACATGGATTCAATTCAGCTGATTTTCTTGTTTTCCTTTTCTTTTTTTTTTATCCTGGAATTAACTGTACATGATTATTTACATTATGGGGGAAGAAAAATGTTTTCTATAATCCTAGGGTCAAAGGAATCTTTTTAAATTGCAGGGTCCGTGTGTTTTGTCTCTGGCAACCCTCTATTGGGGCAAAAAGAATCAGGGCAAAAAAAAAAATCTATGGATCCATACCCTTACTGATGTGGGTACTTTCCCTGTTGACAGATCACAGCCTACTTATGCCCTCTTATCTCCAGTGATTTCTGCCCATCTTCCAACCCACTGGAGGAGCTCCTGAGATCTACCAGGGTAGCACCTCACTATCCATTTATTATCCTTCTTTTGGACTACCACTGCCTTTTTATTTTAATGGATCCTTCATGACCCCTTTTATGCCCCCTCTTATGTGGCATAAGATAAACAATATAACTCTATTAGCTCTGTAGTTGTGTTATCCAAAAGCTAATAAAATGCATAATCAAATAATTATTCCTGGAGTCTCCATTCTATTACAAATTGTCTGATAGTACTCTTTGGGGGTAATCAAAGAAGCCACCATTTTCTTTAAAAGAGAAAAAAAAACCTTAACTTCTGTCTTAGAATTGATTTTGAGTATTGGTTCCAATGCAGAAGAGCAGTAAAGGGCTAGGCAATGGGTGTAAAGTGACATGCCCAGGGTCATCCAGCTTGGAAGTATCTGAAGACAGATTTGAACCTGGCTCCAGGACTGATTCTTTGTCCATTGAGTCACATCTGCTCCTACCATTTTCTATGTCTGAGGGTAGGCAGGAATGGGGCTAAGGCTAGCTAGAGTAAATGTCACTAACGTGGCCACTGCCCTTGAACACCCAACAGGCCAAAAACAAGGGCTTCATCAAAACAACAGCCACAAATTTTATTTTTATTGTTGTTTTAAATTTTTTTAAAGAATTTATTGTTTCTTTTTACCAGCATTTATTATTGCCCTTTCCTACTGCCTATCTTCAACTGAATGATTTTTTAAGTGGGGGGAGGGGGTTAAGGGAGACCCTCATAACAAATCTCTTACAAATCCAGCAAAATTAAGTCCTACATTGACTTGTCCAAAAATGTTTCTCTCATTCTGCATAATAATCCCCATTAGAATGTGAGTTCCATGAGGGCAAGGACTGTTTTAGCCTCTCCTTGTATCCTCAGCATTTAGTATAGTGCCTTACATGACACTTACAGTCACTCATCACAAAATGCATGCCTTTGTGCAATGGAGAAATCAATTGTCTGGCACCAAAACTAAGTGCAACTAAGGGCCATAAAGTACAGTAGACAGAGAAAAGTATTCCCAGCATAAATAAATTTATTCAGAATGTCTGTAGACCTGGTTTTGAATTCCACCTTTGACACTGTGTTTGGGAAGGAAAAAAAGGCCAAAAAAAAATCTTTTAAGTGGTTCTAATATGGGGAATGGAGGATTACATATTCAGAAATAAGTGATATTAAAAAATAAAAATGTTTTTTTGAAATATGCCTCTATTAAAGATATATAAAGGATGCCTTCTTGCACTGGCCAACAGCCCCAAATGCACATGCTATTATGTACAATCAAGCTTCACTATCCATAGCCAATAAATTCCAAGACCTACCATGGCTGACTGAAACTCCCTGCCTCCTTCCTTCCCCTAGAATTCAAGGTTGACTAGGGATAACAAACCATGGAAACCATGGGGGATGAGGGTCCTCTGTGTGTGCATATGTGTATACATGTATATGTATGCCATGATACAAGGCTGATATCTGCCTTGCCAATCCCTGAGCCCAGCTCTGCTCATGAGTCTCAAGTCTTTTTTTTAATTGATGCTGAAATCATTTCCCAATATATGTCCCCTCTCCAATTTCAAGTCTTTTTAAAAACCAGTGAAGGCAAAGACATTTCTCTTCCTTGAATCTAAGTACCACACTTCCTAGCAGCAAGTATTATTAAAAGCCTAGGGCACCCTAGGGGCAAGTCTGGTCAAATGTGTAAGAATTTTAAGGGAATTCTCCATTATCTTCATGAGTGGCTCAGGCCAATTCTTCAGTGTTGTGGCTCATTTTTGGATTCTCTTATTAAAGAAAGATTTAAAAACTTGGGAAACGTTCAGCACAAAGTTAGCGTAATCCCAAAAAATTAGGAGACAACACTACTGAGATTCTACCATAGTTGAGATGACTTGGTCTTTGTGGATTTAAAAGTTTATTTACAGAGGATGGTGACTAGGCATTCTCCATCTCTTCTGGGGAGAAAACTAACTTCTCAACTTAGGAAATCTTAAGCACCTGCTTGTGGCGGCTAGTCTACTTGGAGGTAGGGATAAAAAGACAAAGTTCAAACAGACCCTACCACCAAAGAGCTGACAGTCCATCAAAGTAGGGGACAGAGTGATGGACTTGGACTTGGAATTAGAAAAACATGGATGGGACAACTGAATTAAATTTGTATAAGACTTGTCCTGAGCTATTTAGGTGGCATGTAAGGAAGAAGTTTCAAATAAAAATTAGGCAGCTAGGTAGCATAATGGATAGTGTGCCAAGTCAGAGTTTAAATGTGGCCTCAGATGTTTCCTAGCTGGGTGACCCTGGGCAAGTCACTTCATCCCAATTGCCTAGCCTTTACTGCCCTTGCCTTAGAACCCATACTTGGCATTAATTCTAAGAAGGTAAGTGTTTTTAAAAACTTAAGCACTCTGGTTTATTATCAAGTGAGGTCATGAATCTCCAGCTCTCATAACTTCTAAAGGTGACACACTAGCCTGAATGTATTAAATGACTCCTTAAAGTCCCTTCTGCCTCTGTGGCCCAGACTCCACTGGGACTATGCCATCTTCGCGCTCTTCACCACACATCATCTAAGTTAGAATGGACACCGTCTCATCTGACCCATCCCGCATCCCACTTCTACCCCAGTTACAACACGACCGACCGCTGAAACAATCCACCCTTTCTTCTCTCCATTTCAGGACTGACGAAGAGTGGAAAGAATGCCCCGATTATGTCTCTGCTGGAGAAAACAGCTGTTATTTCAATTCATCATATACCTCCATTTGGACACCCTATTGTATCAAGCTGAGAAATATTAGTCATGAGTTGGAGAAAAGGTGTTTCACTGTTGATGAAATAGGTAAATCTCAGGTTTGTGTTTTGCTTGACATGGTTTGACACTAAGGGAACTGGAGCCTAACTCCCTGAAGTGATCCAATAGAACTATCTCTTGAAAGTGACTCAGAAAAAACTAGCAGCAGCACTTGGTAAACATGTGGAGAGTTATTTTGCAGAACTGGCAGCCAGCATCTCTTCCTAAGGAGAGAACGAGAGGAAAGGGTTACAGAAGGGGGTAGAAGGGACAAAGTTTCCTCACGGGAAGAGAAAAGGCTGAAGAGAGGCTGTAGCAAGGAGATGGAGCAGATGAACTCTTGAGGTCCCTAAGCTTGATGATTCATTGCTGTTCTAGTATAATCTATATCAACTGAAATGTATTAGCTTTGGTACTGTTTTCATGGAAGATGGAACTAAAGGCTGATTTTGTTTATTATGGACAATATCACAAAGCCTTTCCAAAGTTTTATGTTCTCATCCAGGGAAAAGCCAAGATGAGCTTAAAGTCATGTTTACATAATATCAAGCAATCAATCACTTTGGCCAATTAAGTGAAAAAACTGATTATTTGGCATGGCATGAACAAAAAAAAAGGCATTTTTTTAAAAAACATGATTTATCTCCCAGGGTTGTTGTGAGGATCAAGGAAGTTAACATATGTAAAGTGTTTTGCAAACATTAAAGCATTAGATAAATGTCAACTATTATTATTACTGTTATTATTTTTATCTGGCATTCACTTATCCAGTAACCCTGGAGAGAGGGGCTTCTGAACAGCCCTAGCAGTCTTCAAAATGTACACACTGAGCAGAAAACCTTCCAGTTGTTCAAACAGAGTTTTTTGCCTTTATTTTGCTTAAGACTTTATTTTTTCTATTCTCTTTTTTGTCATTTACATGTAAATTTTTTAAACTTTTTTTTTAATGTGGAGGTTCAAATTTTCTCCCTAACCTTCTCCTGAGGGCCCCTTTTTAAGAAGGCAAGCAATTGGGTATAGATTATACATGTGCATCATTTCCTTATCAGCCATGTTGCAAAAGAAAATGTAGACCAAAAACCACAACAAGAAAAATAAAGTAAAAAAAAAAGTGTGCTTCAATGTGCATCAGCCCCCATTGGTCCTTTCTCTGAGATGGATAGCATTTTTCACCCTAAGTCTTTCAGAATTATCTTGGATCACTATATTGATCAAAACAGCTAAGTCATTCACAGTTGATCATCAAACAATCTTATAATTCTGTATAAAATGATCTCTTGGTTCTGCTCACCTCACTTCCCAGCTTTTTTCTAAAAGCATTTTGCCCATCATTTCTTATAACACAATAGTATTCTACCACAGTCATTACCACAACTTGTTTAGCCATTCCACAGTTGACAGGCACTCAATTTCCAGTTCTTTGCCACCACAAAAAGAGCTGCTATAAATATTTTTGTCTATATAAGTTCTTTTCCTTTTCCTTTGATCTCTTAGGGGGAAAGACTTAGTAGTGGTATTGCTGCATCAAAGGGCATGCACAGATTTTTAGTCCTTTGGGCATAGTTCAAAATTGTTCACAACTTCACCAACAATTTGAACAAAAGTTTAGCAATTGTGTTTAGGTTCCCAATTTCAGGAGATTTATAACTACTACAAAGACAGCAACAAGAAGCTAATAACAAGCAGTTCAGCCTTTACAAGGAAGTCATAGGTAGCAATTTTTAAAATATGATCATCTATGGGTGATTTGTTATAAGGACAAAGAGGCCTTAAAGGCATCATTGTTTCACTGCCCAGTAGAATCACAGATTGTCAGATCTAGAAGAGACTTTAGAAAACATCTACCCCAACCTTTACATTTTCTTGATAAGAAAAAATAAGGCCATATCTAGCATCAATTTGTGTTCAGAATAGTAAATTTAAATCATCAAGAGAAGTTTTATTATGGTCAGTACCCTTTGGAGGAGCTGAGAAGTACATAATATTGTTTGGAAAAGTTTCCATTGAAATTGTTTATTTTTTTAATGAGAAGGGTTCAAAGGGCATGCTTCAGTTATCTGGGAAATTCCCTTGTACTGAACATCTCATTCCCTGGTATCATGATGTTCTAGGTTTTACACCTATAAAGGATGTTAGCAATCATTTAATCAAAACCCTACATTTTACAGATAAGGAATATGGGTGAGGCACTACCAGAGGAGTAGTTATAGAATTAGAGTTTAACATGCAAAATGTAGCCACTGGATTCTAGTCCTATTTCTTCAAAAAGTATAGTCTAGTAGTAGTGTGTTCATGTCATGCAAAAGTACAAAATAATAGTCTACATCCTTCACTACAGCATAACAGAGAGACTTATTGATAAATAAATGAAGAGAAAGTCATAGTTAAGGACTTTCTCCTCTGACCCTTGGCTTTTTAGGCAGGAAATAAAGGCCCCTGACAATGGGTCATTTTTGCCTCTCTGGTGTATTTTGGAAATCCAAGTTGTTTCATTTGCGAATGAATTAATGAAGAAATAAAGAAACATTCATTAAGTGCTTACCCTTTGTAGGCACTGTGCTAAAAACCAGTGATACCAGTGAAAAAGCAAGTCAGTCCCTGCTTTCCCTGAGCTCCTCTTCTAAAAAGGGGAGATAACCTAGAGAGGAGGATCAGTGCAAGTCATATGAAAAAGCCAGGAACAAGGCAAGTGATAATGCATCTAACTTACTATTATTTCCATTGATAAGACTACAATAGCAGATTTTAAAAGGGCCACTTCTATTTTAAAATTAACAAGTGATCATTTTCAAAGCTCCCTATCCTGAAGCTCAAGGTCCAGAAAATCTTCTTTTTAAATGCCAATGATCAGGCTCTCTAGAAAATGTCAAACTGAATATTTGATGTTGGAATGGTTCCTAAATTAGTTTCTGTTTTTCATCTCTTGAAAAGCTACCAACAACTTTAGTGGCCTAATAGGTTATTACAGAACAACATATATGAGGATGTGCAAGTGTATCAGTAACAATGCTCTGATTACACAGACTAGTAGATTGAGGACAGGCACTAGAAAATATTGTATCTTCTCTATTTCAGAGATCAATTTAATTTTCTACCTATTATTCTGAGAGAAAATCACAACGACCATCATAGTATCATTATAGCTGAGGATATAAGAATTGATTTAGTCTTGGTTCTAGATCTAGGAAATCATTAAGGTATTGCAGGTCTTGCTTTTTCTTACCTTTATTCTGTTTTAGATAAAACAAAATGCCTCAACGAAGCACCAAATTATGACTATTATCAGAGCTAAAGAAAAAGACAGAATTGATAGATACAAGACACTTTCATGAATCTTCCAAAAAAGTTTTAGATCAACTTTTTAAAAGTTTCTGTAAGTGGCTTATATACCAACAAAATTGAAACAGAAGCAAACCATGGATAAATAAAAACATTGCCCTTCTATGAAGTGGGAATATTGAAAGGATTCAGCAAATGTACAACAGAACTAGAGAAAGTGCTTAGAATTCATCAGGAGTGAATACTATATTGCTACAAAATGGCATCTCTGTACTTATTAATTAACACATTATTGAATGAACAGTACAACCAGATCCACCCATTGGCCTCAACTGGACTTTGCTGAACACCAGCCTGACAGCAATCCATGCCGACATCCAGGTGAGATGGGGGCCACCTCCCAATGCAGATGTTCAGAAAGGATGGATTCTTTTGGAATATGAACTTCAATACAAAGAAATAAATGATACCCAATGGAAAAAGGTAAGATGTCAATTTGGTACCTCAGAAGAAATACTTTGGCTTTAATACCTTTTACTTCAAACTCATCTTTCATTTCCAACAACATTCTAGTTCCTGACAGGAAAAGGGGAGGAAAGACTCTGGAAAAGCAGTAAGCTACAATGGCAAAAGTTCTAGGGCTGAAAACTGGTAGGTTCCAGTCCTAACCTTGCTACTTGCTACCCAGATGTGATTTAGGCAATCACTGGGATGGAGTTTTCTACTCTGAAAAAAAAAAGAAGTTGGAATAAACTATTTTTTATGACCCTTCTGCCTCAAAATCTATGCTCCTAAGACTACCTTCTTATCTGAATCCTTAGCCTTAAACTAATGCCATATATGCCTCTTATTTATTTACATCTGCCCTTAAGCGTTAGTGCAAGGATGTCTAAGTTTCTTAGCAAGCCCCGTGCCTCTATGTCCGTGTATGTGCAAGTGGCAGAGATGCATCGATGATGCTCTGCCCCTGACTCAGACTGGTGATGGGACACTTATGGTGCACTGGGCCTTAACTCTGAAATGCCTTCAGGCAACTCTTCAAAACTGTAATCTAATCCGACTTGGTATGGCAGAAAAATTGGGGGAGTTCAGTGAAATACTTTGTGTAATATTTCCCCAGATGAGCCCGTTACTGAATGTGAAGAGAAAATCAATGGTAATGAAAACCCAAATGACACTTGTCTACACATGCTACCCAACTCTTTGCTAACAAGAGCAGAAACACATATTAGAATCCAGATTGGAAGGATGTAAACCTTCTCCCTTTCCTTTCTGCTCAAGCTAGACCTCCTTAGGTGAAAAGGAAAGGGGATTAGCTTCCAGATTGTTTTCCTTTATGTCTATCATGAGAGTTTTGCCTTTTATGAATACTATTTTCATAATACGGAAGAGAGGGGGGGGGTGGGGGGAGAGACGGAGGGAGAGAGGGAGAGAGGGAGAGAGGGAGGGAGGGAAGGAAGGAAGGAAGGAAGGAAGGAAGGAAGGAAGGAAGGAAGGAAGGAAGGAAGGAAGGAAGGAAGGAAGGAAGGAAGGAAGGAAGGAAGGAAGGAAGGAAGGAAGGAAGGAGGAGAGAGGGAGAGGGAGGGAGAGGGAGAGGGAGGGAGAGGGAGGGAGGAGGAAGAGGAGAAATGAAAGAAAAGAAAAGATGATTTCTCCCAACCTGCACTTAGACACAGTGCTGCCATGGTGTCCCATTGCAGCCTCTGATCAGCTCTGCTCTGTTTGGATGTGCCTAATCATGGGGAAGGGTGAAGCCCCAGTAGTCTCACATGCATGGATTTACAGCAGTTGAGAAGCAACTAATACAAGTTCCAGGAGGGTATCCCAGAGGGAGCACATCCTCTTTGATGCCCTTTCAGAAAGATATGTTTCTGGGGGAGGGATAACCAGGCAAAGGGGGTCCTTGTGTGAGCAAATATAGAACCAGTTGCCTGTCTGACTCTAAACCCCCACAGAGGCTCTTCTTGCCAAGTCCGTGGGAACTCAGCACTTAGATAAACTCCACATGGCGCAGAACAAGAAGAAAACAGGGTAATCGTGCTTATTTCAGTGTCTGTCTAATTCCAAAGCAGATTAACCGCAGGTCCAGCCTCGCCAAGTTTTTCTGGCCCATCTTCAGAGTGGAATCAGCTTTTTGGCATTGTATCTCCTTCAGAATTTTGAGGCAATAGGTACTGTCCGCTCTGGTGAACCACTGGCCCCTGTGCCCACTCTATCACTGAGAGAAATGTGGGCTTTGAGACACCTTCAAAGTATTACAGGGCTGCCCTCCCAGATTTTGTTTTCTAGATTTCCCCCATTTGGATTAAGTTATCCCCATTAGCCCTGACAGAAAGTTGTGTTAAATGGTGTATGGGAACCAAACAATAGTGTATTGGTGAAGACAGGGGGCCTGAGGAAGCAGAAACAACAGAAGCTTCAAGGTCCTTGCTAACAGTGACCTAGGAGGGCTGCTATTTCACAGAAAGCTTGGCAGAATGGGTAGGATACTGGACTTGGAGTCAAGAAGCCCTGGGACCAAATATCACCTCTGATACTAGTTTGGATTCTTGAGCAAATCACTTAGTCCCTCGGAGCCTCTCTCTCTTGTCTCATCTGTGAAGGCTGGATATGAAATTATTTTTACAAGCTAGACAGCAGAGCAGATAGAGCACCAAGCCTGGAGTCAAGAACACATGAGTTCAAATGAGGCCTCAAACCCTAGTATGACCCTGAGCAAGTCACTTAACCTTGTCTGCCTCAGTGTCCTCATTTGTCAAATGAGCTGGAGAAGGAAATGGCAAATAACTGCACTATCTTTGCTAATGTCACAGAGTCAGACACAACTGAAAAATGAATGAACAACTATATTTGCAAAGTATTTTGCAAACATTAAAACACTTTATAAATATCATTATTACTTACAGTGATGTATGAGAAGCTGCTTTTAAAATAATGCATTTTAAAAGCATATTTGGAGATATTAGTGACCTTGTAGTTATTTCTCTGTGCTAGGTTGCCTGCTAAAAATAATATGAACATTTTAAGTTTTTAAATGCAATTAAAATTGCAATCATGTAAATAGCATTTTGTAGTTTACTCTCCTCAACAACTGTGTGACATATTTGGCCAGTTAGTTTTATTGTTTGTTTTACAGATGAGGAAACTGAGGCTCAGAGCAGTAAAAAGACTTGTCCATGAATGGCTAATACAAGGCAGCATTAGCAGTAGAACCCACATATTCTGACAGTGTGTGGTTCCCAATGGATAAGGCTTGTGCTGCCCTGGAGAGTTAGATATTCACAGAACCACCTGATGCACTTTGACACTTTTATCCTGCCTATCTCTGTATTCTAAATCAGTAGCTGAGTTTGGATGGCTTTATGTCTGAAAAAAAAAAAACTAAGTTAAAGGGGAGGAAAAAGGAGGAAATGACAGAGAGCATGGGAGTGGATGCATAAGAGGAAGTAGGTCACATTCAAAGAAAACAGAAGCAAGTGGTGGGGAGCTAACTAGAAAGAGAAATATGGAATACAAAAGAAAAACTGGATCAAACGAGTAGAAAACTGGAATGTTGGGAACAGGGGAAATGAGGAAAAGATGACAATATTCTTACTGGTGAAATCTCTGAAGGATTATGGTGGCTTTAAAAAAAAGCATCAATTGTGGGCAATCATAGCAAAAATGCTCGCAGTTCCAAGGATAAAAACACATTTTTAAAAATTGCAACTCAAAAGATAGTGGGTTTGATAACATATAATTCTGGCTTACCAGAAAACTATTCAGGGATATATTTATTACATATATTGAAGTATGTGAAAAGTCTTTGGAGACAGGGTCCCCCACCCCTTTGTATTCCCAGCTCTGAGCATAGTGTCTTGCACACTTAAAAATGCTTGTTAGATTGAATGTGATTGAATTAAAGGAAGCTAAACCACTCCTGTAAAATTGAGAAAAATACTTTTCAAATGGAAATATTCTGAGGTGAAAGGCAAGTGTGTTTTAGAAGTCTTTGAGTCCAACTTTTGACCTAATAAAACAAATTATGGAAATTTTTATTTATGTGAAAAATTCATGCTGTTGAAAAATTGAGTGCCCCACATTTTCTATAAACAGGCACATAGTGTTCTGCCTGCAAATATATGAAAAGCACATACTGAGTATTTGCTTTAAATATTTGACTTGGGGAGAAATCATTCCTAGTTTGGTCAGCCTCTTGAGCAACAGTATCTTTTAGAAGTCCCAAGCCAAAGAGCATCACATCATCTTCACCCACAAAGAAGATGATGGGAAAATGCTGACTATAAGAGTTATATACACTTTACTATAGGAAACCAGAGACATCCTCCCAAATATTTTTAATAGCATAGGGAATTGTCTTTCTAGGTAGCTTTAAGCCTTTGGAGAAACAAGAGAAAGCCCAGTGAGTATTCAGTGAACTAGAACTGAGAAGGACCTGAGGACCTATTGTCTTTTCTTTTTTACATTTTTTTTGACATGCTTTGCTTTTTAGTTCAGACATTTCTCTATTACCTCTACCTATGAAAGTTCCCTTGTACCAAAGTAAAACAATTAAACAACACAATGACCACATCTGAAAATCCTTTCTTGTCCTGTGGTTCATGGTGCTTTCTAAGGTCCTTGAGTCCCAGTGTCCTCTCTGCAGTCATATAAACTTGATGAGGCTTTTACACAGGGACATATGTTTCTATTTCATATACTCTTATCTGTTCCTTCTTTAATTGCCCCACCACCTCTATACAGACACCCTTAAAGGGCAGTGTCCCCCAAAGGGTCTTTTGCAGTTCTCTTTAACAGCCAACAGGCACCCACTAACTCTCTTACCTGATTGATACATTGAAAATACAAATAGATATATACCTGTACTGCTTGAAGAAAGCCTTACCCATAGATACTGATAATGGAGCTTACACAAATGTTGGACCACTTTCTAGAAAGATTCTTTGCTTTAGCAAAAGCCTCGCTAAAGGATCTTTTCAAGGAACAAGCTATTCTCCTTAACTAGAAACAATATTAATAATTTTGTGCAGTAATTCCAATATAATCATATAGGAAACTTTAGATAGACTGCTCAAAACTTTTCTTGAACATATGTACCATGTAAAACCAAATATCATCAGCTGATGATCCATGACATTTTGCCATTGTCAGTTCCTCCCACCTTTTTTTAAACATAAAATTGTTGGTGATGTTTTTGTCTTTGTAGATGGAACTCGTACGCTCTACATCTGTCCCAGTGTACTCCTTGAGGTTGGATAGAGAATATGAAATACGAGTCAGATCAAGACAACGTACCTCAGAAAAATTTGGGGAGTTCAGTGAAATACTTTATGTAACATTTCCCCAGATGAGCCCTGTTTCGGAATGTGAAGAGAAAATCAATGGTAATGAAAACACACTTGTCTACACATGCTACCCAACTCTTTGTTACCAAGAGCAGGAACATATATTAGAATCCAGATTGAAGGATGGAAACTTTCTCCCTTTCCTTTCTGCTCAAGCTAGACCTCCTTAGGTGAAAAGGAAAGGGGGTTAGCTTCCAGATTTTTTCCTTTATGTGTATCATGAGAGTTTTGCCTTTTATGAATGCTTTTTTCATAATATGAGAGAGAGGGGGCAGAGGAAATAAATGCTCCATAAAATATCAATTGGGTTCTAAATAATCCAGAGCCTCTGGAACTCCTATAGGTCAACAGAAAAGTAATATTTTTCTCCAATGAATAATAGAATGGATAAGGCAAGGGGAGGGGAGAAAAAAAGAAGTAATAATGAAAGGCACCAAGCATTAAAGTAACTCTGTGAAAATTAACCAGGTTAAGTACTATGTTGACAAATGAGATGCTATTCTAGAGTGGAAGCATTTTTTGTGTTAATCTAAATGTTAACCATTAGTATTGTGTTATTGGTCCAAAGACATTAACTCTTGCCTATTTCTATGGTAGACTAATGAGGATATAGGTTAACTAGAAGCACAGAGAATTTACCTCATTTATATTTTTAAATTTTTATTTCTTAATGGCATTAAATAGTTGCTCAAGTCAGTTAACATTGTATAAAGCACTTGTAACTATTAAAGCTCTATATAAATGCTAGCTATTATTGCTAATTGGGCTTTAAGAGAGGCCATGAAGTTTCTATCTTTAAAAACAAGGTTGGTTTTTAGCTCCCTGGAATGTCTTCAGGATAGCGATGACATTTGAGAAATATATCAATTGACATGCTGCAGACTATAGAGAAGTTAATTGCCTACTTTCACATATGATAGACAAATGGAATCCCATTTCAGAAATTTCATTGAAGTTAAAAATCTTTGTAACAATACTGATTCCAAACTCCAGTCTATTACCCACGTACATTTAGTAGTATTTGATACTTGTACATATTAAAATTTTATCCCACATATGGTATCTATTGTCCTCCAAAGCCCTATTATGGGAGGTGACTCAAAATTCTCAAAGGTTATGCTACAAGAGTATAATCTCTGGTTGTCTTTACCAAGTTGGAAAGGCTTTGAATACAGTCAGTCAGACATTTATTTAAATATCTACTATGTTTCAGGTATGTGCTAAGCTCAAGAGGAACTGAAGTAAAAATAGTCCCTGCCTTCAAGGAGCTTATATTCTAATGGAAGAGACAATATGTAAATAATATACAATATGTACATAAAATAGAATAATCGAATAGATGGAAGAGAATCTCAGGGAGGGAGGCACTAGTAGCTAGGGGTATAGATTGTACATCTATTCTAGGAAAACCTGACTAAGTTTGAAGATAGTAGTCCAAAGGGTGATGAGTTTTTCTGCCACAATTTCCAAAAGCCATCTACTAAGTCACTGAAGTATTACAATGGAGAAAATATACACATCAATAAAATCTCAGTGCCTTGAAGAAGTATTGGTCCTATGTAGAGATAAAGACTGGATTTGGGATTTCATTGATGTACATCAATATTCCTTGAACTTTTTAGTTTCTGGACAACTTTACACTCTTGAAAACTATTGAGGATCTTCAAGAGACTTTTTGTTTTAGTGAGACACCAACACCGATTCCACATGGACCAAAGTATTGAAAAACAAATGCTAGGAATCTATGGAATTATTTCAGTGGTATATTTTTATAAAGGAACAAAACAATAATTTTGTATTTGGTGAATAAACCTTGAAATGCTTTTAAAGAAGTGGGCAGTTAGGTGGAACAATGGAGAGAGGTCTGAGACATTCAAGCCCTGCCTCAGATACTTACTAGCTGTGTGACCCTGAGCAAGTCACTTAATCTATTAGCTCAGTTTCCTCATCTGCAAAATGAGGATCATAATAGCAGCTACCATACAGGGTTGTTGTGAGGATCAAATGAAATAATAATTGTAAAATGGCTTAACATAATCTGTCACTATATAAATGTTAGCTATTCTTACTATCATCAAGTAGACAGAGGCATTCTTCTGGAATATCACCAATGTTTGTAGTCTTAACTCAGTTTCTAGAAAAAAAAGGGCTCCTGACTTCACTAGATGAATAACAACTGGGAACTATTCAGTTCCAATTCCAGAAGGAAATCATTAAGTATAGATTTCCCTTCAAAGACCCAAAACTTTGTGTGAGTGAGTTTTTATTTTGCATTTCAGATTTCCGGTTTCCATGGTTCTTGATTATTATCTTTGGAATACTTGGCCTGACAGTGGTGTTATTTGTATTCATACTTTCTAAACAACAAAGGTAGGTTTGAAATAGTCTTTTTTGAAAGGCTTTTTGTCAATGGAGCTATAAGATTTTCCATTCTTTATCCCATTTTTGTTTCTTAATAAATTCCAAAAAAAATTCCAAATGAAAATGAAAAACAAACTCTAGTATGACTTTATACTTAGTTCTTTATTCATACAAAGTTTGGGCCGTTCCACCTATCATTGAAAGTTTACTGGTTTAGACTCCATCAACCATGGCCATAAATTCCTTAAGAATTACATATTATATGTCTAGAGTGGATGGGTTACATGCATTGGTGGGTCCCTACCTGATACAGTCATTTTTGTCTGCTCATTTCTTAGCTTCAAATCCAGGACTCTGCTTTCATATGTGTGTTGAAACAAAATATAGTTGAAACAAAATATAACTATACTGCAAAGACATGGGTATATATCCTGTAAAGGTATGACTGTCCAGATAAGCCACCAAGTTAACAACGAATTCTTAGCTGCTCTGACCTAATGATTAAATACCTATGGAGTGAAGAAGAGGGGGAGAAAAGGCAAGCATCAAACTTTCTTTAAAATAGTCTTAATATTCTTGCTATTTCAAGTGAAGTAGGGTTTGGGACTTAAATTATTATCATCTCAATCATATATTCCTTTTCACAGTCTTATATCCAAGACAAAATCTTAGAGAGATAGAAAATGCACTGGTCCAAAATCCAAGAAACCTTGCTTCTTCTTCCTCCTTCGCCACTGCTACATGACCTTGAAGAAGTCATTCGATATTTTATAGGCCTCTTTTGCAACATTTGTAAAATGAAAGCTTTGAGTGAGTGATCTCTAAGCTCTCTTATTGTATTAATATTTTATGATCATGGACATTTAGGCTTAAATACCTCTTGGTATGAATAACTCAATATGAAATATGGAAATTGAATGTGTAAATGAAATTATTTCAATGTTATATTTTTATAAAGCAACAAAACAATAATTTTTGCATTGGATGAATAAACCTTGAAATGCTTTTGAAGAAGTGAATAAAGTAGAAGCAAAGATTATTAGACACAAAGAACTTTGCATTTTGGGGTTCCTCATGCCATATTGCTGCCACTAGTGGCACCAGGATGAGGTTCACTATTCAACCTCTGGTCCTGCCTGAAGTAGAGCCAGCTAAAACTACAAATGTGAATTCTTTCAAAGTGCTATGCTACCACTGTGCTACAAAGAAGAGTTATGTTTTGAGTTTATTCAGAGTTTTGTGAGTGGTTGCTATTGTTTCTAAAGATTAAGTACGGCTTTTGAGCTTTCTTACAATGAACCACAGCTAGTCTATAATTTCCAGCAGGAAAAGAAAGTACTGCCAGACTAGCATGCCGAGATTCCTCAGCTTAGTCCTTGATATGATATTTTTCCAAGGAGAGGAAACTTTGATTTTGTGATGAAGTTCATTGGAAAAAATAAGTTGGATTTTAAAGTTTCACTTAATATACAACTTTTCAGGAAGACTTCCATTTCCTATATCCAAAGCTGCCTTTAATAAAAGAGATTAGTAATGTTTTCAAAATGCCAGGGTGGGAGGGAATTCAAAACTCTTTATTTGTTAGTTGCATGTGGCTTCTTTGAAGTAGTGTCAATAACATAATGACTTTAGACAAAAGACAAACGATGTGCCATTTGAATACTTAATGTGTATAGTCAACACGCTAGTTAAGACAAAGCTTATTTACATGGAGCTGTCAAACATAGGCACAGTAGTTTACTAAGAAGAAAGATAATACAGTCTTTTGTTTTCATATCATGTGAATTTTGCAATATATTATTCTTCCACCCCCACCTAGAAAGTATTCCTTTATAACAAAAGAGAAAAGACAAAGAAAAAAATTGGTTAGCCAAACCAATATTTCAGATGAATCTAACAATATAATATGCCATGTTCATACTCATAATCCTCTATCTCTACAAAGGAGAGATCTATATTCTTATATTTCTTCTTCAGAGCCAAGTTTAATTATTATAGTCACACTGATTATAATTTTGATTTTCTTTTTTTGTTATTGTTTCCATTTACATTATTATAACCATTATATATGTTATTTTCCTTACTTCAGTTTGCATCAGATCATATGAATCTTCCTATGCTTCTCTATATTCTTCCTATTCATTGCTTTTCATACACAGTGATGGTGTCCCATTATATTCAAGTACCACAATTAAGGTAATTCACTCAACCACAAATCAGTAAGAAACATTATAAAAGCAAAGTAAATTACGATGTACATCATTTAATTTGTCAGAAATTAATAAGGCAAGTGGAAGGAAAGAATAGAATCCTCCTAACTAAACAATGTTAAAGAAATTCAGGAAATTTTTTATCACTTTTTTTATACAAATTGGACCCCAAACTTTCTCTGTACTAAAATTAACTAAGCGTTTTACAGAAGTTTTTTTAACTTTCATGTCTTTAAAAAATTTTCTCTTTTCTCCCACATTTTCAGCATTGACAGAGTCCCCACATACAGAAAATATGTCCTCTAATTGCCATGTTCTTATAGAAATAGGAGGTATTCAATATTATGTGCCACAAAATATCATGATAAGGGGGCAGCTGGGTAGCTCAGTGGATTGAGAACCAGGCCTAGAAACGGGAGGTCCTAGGTTCAAATCTGGCCTCAGCCACTTCCTAGCTGTGTGACCCTGGGCAAGTCACTTGACCCCCATTGCCATGCCCTTACCACTCTTCTGCCTTGGAGCCAATACACAGTATTGACTCCAAGATGGAAGGTAAGGGTTCAAAAAAAAATATATCATGATAAGCCATATTTTAAGCCATAAAAGAAAACTTCAAATAATGGGATAATTACTTCTGCCAATCTGTGACCTATCTTTGTTCTTCCAATGATCAAAAGTGTGCCCTGGCCATAATAAGCGCCTAACTAAAGTTTTGGTTGAGTTACATAGAATCATAAAGATTGCTTTACAAATAACTTGCCTTTAGATAAAACCACATAAACTAAGTGACTGCCCCCTCATTCAAAAATAGTAACTTCTCTGTCCCAAGAAAAATATGAAATCTCAAATTCACAAAAGAAAATTTTACCCTTCTATATCAACATCTATAATCCAATGATAATAATAATTGTTACCTTCATTATTATACACCACCCCCTAGATGTACAGGAAAAATATAGTGGAAAACATTTTAATATGTCCCTTATTTGTTTAAGACTTTTGAATTTAAAAATTATTATTGGATGAGTAGATATTTTGTATAAGTATAGGAAATGATATTGGCTACCAATATCCTACAAGCGGAAATTTTTCTCTCATAAAAGTGGAAAATAGTAGATACATGTTAGAAGAGGAGGAAAAAGACAGGATGACAAAGCTGGGCAGTCAGACCTTTACAGCATACCCACGTCTTTGCAGTTTTCATTCTTTTGTTCAAAGTTTTATGACTACCAGATCACTAGGAACATATTAATTTTATGCAAAAAATTTTCCCATGCTTCATCCAAGTGATTTTCTTTTATTATCTACAATTTCAAGTTATCTATGATACTATCCATCTATTAACCCAGATAACTGAACTCTCCAATTACTCTATATTGTGGCCTGTTGTCATGATTAGTGTATGTTTCTGAGTCAGTATCACCAATTCCAAAACAATTATCTACAATCACACCCTGGTCCCAGGCCGTCCATCTTGCAAATATGTGCCACTATTCCCAAAGGTTTCAGGGACCCAAGGAAAGAGAAAAGAGTGGATAGATTAGTAGAAATTTACCATCACTGGTGGAAAACCCTCTCTCTCATAATATGTGCCTAACCAGAAAATTAGCATCATTCTCATTAAAAAAATGATGATAAAAAATATTAATGATGATAACCAAAAATCACATTTCTATAAAACACTATGGTTTACAGTCTCCACTTCCCACACCATGACTCTGGCAGGCAGGGAGGGCATTTCACAGGCGAGGGAGTAAGAGAAGAAACTTGCCCATTGTCCCACACCCTAGAAGGGGAAGAGTCTAGACTTGAACCCGGGGCATCCTGCCCCTTAGTCTCATGCTCTTTTCTATTCTACTACTGAAAAGGGAGCCTCTCTAAAGCATTATGTAGTATTAGCCTATTCCAGGATATTGGGTTGTCCTGTCTCTCTGCATTTCTGTATTTGGGGGAAAGTCAAAGGAAAGAAATAGTCTTTGAGGGAGACAGAATCAACAGGATGTAAAAGACATGTTTCTGCATCTTATTCCCATCTGAAAATTGGTGGTTAACCTGCTGAATCAGCATGCTGGAGGCTTGACTCAAAACAAACAAGGGCCACCCAGAACAGGCAGGTGAGAGAATATTCCAAGAACGATTTTCTCCTTGAAGCTATTCCCATCAATGTCTTCCAAACTACAGCCAAAGCCCTGGAATGGTCACAGTATTTGATCAGTTAGCCTTACTGCCAAGATAGGGATAGTTACTTTCCATACCTTTTAAATGAACCCATAAAACAACTCTGTCAGGAGGCAGTATGTCCTAGTACAGGGATTCTTCACCCTTTTTATGTCATGGACTCCTGTGGCAGTCTGGGGAAAACTATGGGCCCCTTCTCAAAATCATGTTTTTAAATGTACAAGATAAAATACATAAGATTATATATGAAGCAAATTATATTGAAATATTATTATCAAAAAAAATTTTAAGTAAGTTTATGGATACCAGGTTAAAAATCCCTAATTTAGGGACAACTCAGTGGCACAGTAGATCAAGCCTGGAGTCCAGCGGACCTGGCTTCAAATCTGTACTCAGACACTTCTTAGCTATATAACCCTGGGCAAGTCACTTAACCTCCTTTGCCTAACCCTTGCCTTCCCCCCCCCTTTTTTTTTGTTGTTGTTCCAAGAACTTTTTATTTTAAAAATACCCAAGAGATATGATCACCAGCAGCTCTTGGAGGTGACCTGATGAAGCAATGAAGCTCTTCAGGCTTCATGGAAGACAGTAGATTAGTGTAGTGTGGCGGCTGATCCCTGGGCTCCAAGTCCACAGAAAGATCCCTCCCTATATGAGTCCTGAGGACAGAGGCTGTTAGGATTGTTACTAGGATAGAATATAGGGTTTTGTTTTTTAATCCCTAACCTAGATTATAAAGGACTAATCTAGGAGCAAAGAGATTTGGGTTCAAGTGCATCCTCTCACACATAGTAACTTTGTAACCCTGGGCAAGTCACTTAAATTCTCAGTGCCAGGCAATTTTCTAAGACCATAAATTTGGAGAATCATTCTTGACCTGCCTTGATAGATAAAACTTTCTCACAAGGAATTTCCTAGTCTCTTCAAATCTCAAAGCTAGATCCTCTTGCTCCTGCCCCCTCCCACAAAAAAAAAAAAAAAGCCTATCAAAGATTGCTATAGTTTTTTTTTGTCTTTTTTTTTAAAACTCTTACCTTCAAAGAGCAACAAGATCTAAGCAATGGCAGTTAAGTGACTTGCCTAGGGAGTACCCAGGCAGGAATTATATAAGATCATATTTGAATTCAAGACCTCCTTATTCCAAATCTGACACTCTTTCCACTCTGCCACCTCACTATCCCTTGATGTAGGTTCTTCAGGTAAAACTTTAGCTTGAGTTTAGAGGTGAGAGTATAAAATAAGAATCAAAAAGGAAGATTTAAATTAACAAGGTGGTATTATAAAATTATAACTAGATTAGGAATCAGAGGACCTAAATTTTAATCTGACTCTGCCACTGCTGCTGACATTGGGCAGGCAAATCAGTTCATCTTCTCTGTAAAATTAAAATGTTCGACTAGACCAGTGATGGCAAACCTTTTAGAGACAGAGTGGCAGATCCTGCCCCCCACCCCACCCCCCAGAGCAAGTGCCCATGCCCACCCACCCCCCAGAGACTGTGTGTCATGCCCCTCCCCACCACCACATGCTAGGCATACCCCACCATACCCTTATCCCACACAGGGGAGGAAAAAGCACTCCCACTGAGCTGCTGGGAAGAGGGGCAAAGGATGTAAAAAAATGTCATCAGGCATGGTGCAGAGGAGGAGGGGAGCAGCTCTACCCAAGTCTCTCTGCCTTTCTAGTAATGAACTCTGGGGGAAAGGGAGGGTGACCTGGTGCCCACAGAGAGCAGTCTGCATACCATCTTTGGTAGCCGTGCCATAGATTCTCCATCACTGGACTAGATTGTTTTGGGGTTCCATCCTGCACTAAGATCATACTGAGAGGTATCTTGTGATTGGGGGGGGGAGGGGAGCATAGATTTGGAATTATAGAATCTTCCTTCTGTCACATCCTGTGGGACCTTGGGCAAGTCATGGAGATTCTCTCACCCTCACCAAGAAAACAAGAGATTCCTTTTTTTCCCGTGTTCTTTTTTGAAAATTAAACAAAAGATCCACTACAGTGCTTTCTCGTAACTTACCCAGACACTATCATTGAATCACACTCTAAAAACTGAAAGCTAGCTACTAGCCTACTGTGTGCTGTTATAATTAAAAATAAAAGAGTGATGTTGTAAACTGTAGTAAGTTAAAATGGTGGAAGATATAAATCGTGATAGATATAAGAGAGGGTGAGTAAATTTGACCGCAGAAAATATGTTTCACTACAGGGTCTTAGTTTTTAAATCAAATATAAGGTGGTCGCCAGGGAAATATTCCCAATTATTCAAATACCCAAGTCAACTGGGTTTTATAGAGATTGTAATTAATACAAATGTGGAATTAAAGAAAAGAGAGAAAGAGAGAAAAAGGAAATAAGTATGAAGGGCCTTAAGCCAACATGGCCTAGACCTGAGTCTTAAGAGAGAGAGATCAGTCAGTCAGTCTTTTAACACTCACCACAAGGTCTGTCTAAGCAAGGATTTTAGTGACACCAGGCCAGCTCCATCTCAGCTGACTTCACCGGAGAGAATTCCAGCCAGAGTCCTCCTTAAAGAGCCTTACAGCCAGAGACTGTTCCAAAGGGCCTCTCTCCAGAGCCTCCAGAGGGACAGAGTCCCCTCAGAAGAGCTCCAGCGAGACCTCCTTAGATATTGTCCTCCAAGAGCTTCCCTTCTCCAGAGCCTCTCTCAAGAGATTCTTCCCAAGCGATCCTCATCAGAGATCCTCCAAACGGATTGTTTCTCAAGAGATTCTGCTTTTTCTTATATAGGGGTTTTTCTCCTATGTCACCTCCCCTAAGTCCTTACATCTACTAATCACTGTAGACGTTTTCCAAAGGACTGCCCATCTGAATTCCTGCTAAGTCGACTAATCTCCTCAGTAAGTCTGAACCAGTGAAAACACAGCTGAGTCAACTAATCTCATTAAGAGAAAACTTGCCCGACCCTTTTAGGTACCTAGCATCTCATTGCATCAATTCTAAAAAACAGGCATGGCTCAAAGAACTCCTTGCCTTATTATAAGCATGGGTCCAAGTACTTTCATTGTTTAGCAAGGAGTTTTCTCCCCTAAAGCAGTCTTAAATACGGGTGGAGTAGAGGTCCTCCCATAGCAAGGATTTTTCTCATCAAAATGGGGAATGTTCCCAGTCCAATGGGGAAATTTTTAACATTCACAAGTCTGAGAAATTTCAAGGTTTACAGTGCACATGTGAATCTTGAAATTTCTCAGACTTGTGAATGTTAAAAATTTCCCCATTGGGGAATTCTCCATTGGAACAATTCCCCACTGGAGACCTTTCCCCATTTGGAAAGTGAGAACTCTACTTAGATCAGAAATGGGAAGATCTCTACTCCACCCGTACTTAAGACTGCTTTAGGGGAAAAAAAACTCCTTGCTGAACAATGAAAAGTACTTAAACCCGTACTTAAGCCATGCCTATTTTTAGAAAGGGGTGCTAAGTACCTATAAAGGTCAGGCAACTTGTGAACTTACAAGGAGCAAAGAGGTGAAAACTTACTCAGAGCTTTCCTGATGTGAATTACTCAGAAGTTTTAGTCTAACCAGAAAAGGTGAGAGCAAGATGTGAAATAAGAAGGTGATAACAAAATGTGAATTAAGAATGGCCAGTCCTTTGGAAAACGTCTACTGTGACTGGTAGATGTAAGGACTTTGGGGAGGTGACATAGGAGAAATTGCCCTTTAAAAGGAGAAGAAAAACTCTCTATGAAAACAGTCAGCTGGGAAAGTCTGCCTTGAAGGGTCTCTCTCCAGACTCTCTCGGGGACAATTCAGATTGAGGCTTGGAGCTGGTGAAGTCAGCTGAGATGGAGCTGGCCTGGTGTCACTAGAATTCTTGCTTAGACAGATCTTGTGGTAAGTGATAAAAGACTGACTGATCTCTCTCTCTTAAGACTCAGGTCTAGGCCATGTTGGCTTAAGGCCCTTCATACTTATTCCTTTCTTACTCTTTCTCTCTCTCTTTAATTCCTCATTGTATTATTAATTAAAATCTCTATAAAACCCAGCTGACTTGGGTATATTTGAATAATTGGGAATATTTCCCTGGTGACCACCTTATATATGATTTTAAAACAAGACCCTGTAGTGAAACATATTTTCTGCGGTCACAATTTACTCAGCCACTCTTATATCTACTACAATTTATATCTTCTACTATTTTAATCACTACAGTTTATATCATCAACCATTTTAATTATTACAGTTTATGGCTCCAACTCTTTTAAATGTCACACACATCAAGAGAATAGGGTGCCAGAGAGCTACCCTTAATTTGAAACTGTCTATAGTAAAAATATATTCTGCTGCACTCATTTCTACCTTTTCCTATAATTTCTCTTACTTCCTTTTGCATCTTCCATTTCTCTTCTTCTTAGTGATAGCATTTCTGGAATAAGGACAGTTTTTCCAATATTATATTTTCCTACCCTTTGAAATAATGAAATATGCATTTTAAAAATTAATCAAACCATTTTTCTTAACTTTGTTTGAAAGGATCAAGCTGCTGATTCTGCCCCCAGTTCCAGTTCCAAAAATTAAAGGAATTGATCCAGATCTTCTCAAGGTAATCACTAAACTTTTTATCTAGATTAAGGATGGTAGGCTATACTGGGCATTCCTGCCCAGGACACCTATTTCAAATTTGTTTAGGGTTTCTTTCCTGCATAATATGAAGGCAAATTTAAAATAGTCTTTGCTTTCCAGGGGCTCCCATTTTGTGAGGGGGGGGGAGAGAGAGAGAGAGAGAGAGAGAGAGAGAGAGAGAGAGAGAGAGAGAGAGAGAGAGAGAGAGAGAGAGAGAGAGAGAGAGAGAGAGAGAGAGAGAGAGAGAGAGAGAGAGGAAGAGAAGGAAGGAAGGAAGGAAGGAAGGAAGGAAGGAAGGAAGGAAGGAAGGAAGGAAGGAAGGAAGGAAGGAAGGAAGGAAGGAAGGAAGGAAGGAAGGAAGGAAGGAAGGAAGGAAGGAAGGAAGGAAGGAAGGAAGGAAGGAAGGAAGGAAGGAAGGAAGGGAAAGAGAAAAAGAAAGAAAGGATGGATACATACATGCATATATACATACATACATTTCTACATACACAATGTAGAAAGAGAAACTACAAGGAATTTTGTGCAGAAAGAGATATATGGAATTGATTGTGGAGGTAAGGAAGCTTAAAGGATAAGGACTATATCTTTTGCTTATTAAATAAGTATAATTTATCCAGTAGTTGAAAGACATTCCAAGTATCATATGTGGTAAAACAAATTAGCATGTACTATAATAATGTTTGGGGGCAGCTGGGTGGCTCAGTGGATTGAGAGCCAGGCCTAGAGATGTGAGGTCCTGGGTTCAAATTTGACCTCAGATAACTCTTAGCTGTGTGACCCTGAGCAAGTCACTTAACCCCTATTACTAAGCCCTTACTGCTCCTCTGCTTTGGAACCAATACCTAGTATTGATTCTAAGATGAAAGGTAAGAGTTTTACTTTAAAAAATACAAATAAATAATAATGATGGTGGTTATGCACCTCTCAGGGGATTGGCCAGTGCTTCTTCAGGGCACTTGAATAAAGGATCTTTTTTAGGGCTTCCCTAATGTGAGGTAGAAAGAAAACCCCAAATGACGGTTTTAAGCTGAAAAAGAGCAAATAACTCAGCACAAGGAAGCATCGTTGAAATGGTTTTTTTGCAACCCGAAACATGCATTAATTAGAAAAAAGGCAGATTTTGCCTATAGGTAAGCAAGGTTCTGATTATGAGAAAAATTGATTGCTTTTGTTAGACACAAGAGCTCTGAAACAGGGTAAAGCTCAAAGGGGATCTGATCCCTGCATCAGAGTGTTGAAGCTTTCCCTTAGAAGCCCAAGTACTCACTTTTCTAAGAGAAGGATGCCAGAAAGCACTGATGCACTATCAATATTTATATTATTCCCTCAACCCAAAGAGCTAGTGTTTGTCCTTCTAAACTACAAATTTCAAGATACCAATTAGTTCTCAGGCTTCTATGACATTAATACAAATGTATGAGTGAAGTCACTCAAATTGGAAGCAGTTGCTGCAGGCATTTTCATTTCTGAATACAGCAAAGCTATAGTACAAGAACCAATTGCTACATTCAGTCAAGTAGCTCACCAAGGATTTCATTTCTCACTAGACTCAGTTACTTGCAAACTCTTGTAAACTCACATGGACTCCAGCTCTCAGAGCCCTCTGGGATTCCTCCCACCACCACCACCAATTTTCAGAAGCTCACAGAAAGAGCAGAGCATCTCCATTTCACATTATTATTTCTAGGTGACTCATCAAACACACATGCTTCCAGAACTGAGCCCTTATTGGCTGTCTCCCTCTTGTGTATTTGTTTTATTCTAGAGAGCAGAGAAGACTTAGGTTCAAATCCTGTCTCTACTTATTCACTTCTTATTCTTATTCAACTTTTTTCTTCTTATTCTTCTTATTCTACTTATTCAAACTCTGTCTCAGAAAGCTTCCTAAGGCTTATCTATTAAGTAAAAAATGGGTTGTAATCTCTATTGGCATATAATATGTATAATATAATCAACACTTACAATGCTTGTTAATGAAGTCTTAGAGAAGAAAGATTTTATGCTTGGATGTATTTATGTATTTTATTACATGTAGGATATTATTATTGTCATTATGCATTTAGTATTTATTATTTTTATTATTCCTTTCTAAGAGTTACTTGAAAAATTATTTGATCAGGGAAGCTATTTAGCTCAGTGGATAGAGAGCCAGGACAAGAGATCCGAGATTATGGGTTCAAATCTGGCCTCAGATACTTCCTAGCTATGACACAACCCCCATTGCCTGGCCCTAACCACTCTTCTGCCTTGGAGCCAATACACAGGAAGGTGAGGATTTTTAAGGGGGGGAGGGGGGGGAAGAAGGTCAGGCTTTAAAAAACAAAATAAAATAAACTACGAGATCAAATGGAACTTCTCATAGTATTTTGTTTTCCCTCGTTTCTATAGAAAGGAAAATTGGAAGAGGTAAATACGATCTTAGCCAGCCATGACAGCTATAAGCCTCAGTTCTACAATGACGACTCCTGGGTTGAGTTCATCGAGCTGGATATTGATGATCCGGACGAAAAGGCCGAAGAATCCGACACAGACAGACTTCTGAGCAGCGAGCGCCAGAAATCCCTGAATTACCTTGGGGCGAAAGATGATGATTCCGGCCGTACCAGCTGTTATGAGCCCGACATCCTAGAGACGGATCTGAGCGCCCTGCCTCCTGCGACAGCACTTCCGACATCGCTCACTCACAGAGATTGCCGGGGACAGCAGATCTGTTCTGCCTCGAGCCGAAGAACGAGGCGTCCCCCTCGACGACTCCTCCACCCAGCGGCGGCCTCCTTTCGGAAGGCGGCCAGCCAAGGCCGCTTCTCCCCAACGGGATGGAGTCGAGCAGCCTCGCTGTCCACGCTCATCTGAGCAACCAGAGTTCGCTGGCCAACATTGACTTCTACGCCCAGGTGAGCGACATTACTCCCGCGGGAAGCGTCGTCCTTTCGCCTGGCAAAAAAGCAAGGCAGGGATATCGCAGTGCGACGGGCACCGGGAAGCCTCGCCGTGCCGAGGAAACTTCATCCTGGACAACACCTACTTCTGCGAGGCAGACGCCAAAAAATGCGTTTCTGTGGCCCCCACGCTGAGCCAGAGCCCAGGACGGAGCCCCGCTTTAGCCCGGAAGACGTTTTACATCACCACAGAAAGCCTTACCACTACTGCTGGGAGTTCCGGAATAGCGGGAGGGCCTTCCGGTGCGAAATGCCTGTGCCTGACTATACCTCCATTCACATAGTACAGTCTCCGCAGGGCCTCGTCCTCAATGCCACCGCGCTGCTGTGCCTGACAAAGAATTCCTCACCTCGTGTGGCTACGTGAGCACAGACCAGCTGAACAAAATCATGCCCTAGCCTTCTCTCCCTGACCTTGCGCACATGTATTGAATATGGCATAAAGACGGCTTGGACTTGTCTGCTTAAACCAAAACAATGTTTCAACATTATTTCTTTTTTGGTGGTTCTTAAGCGCTTTTTCCTGAAATGTCGAAACATGATACACACAAACACAAACACACAAGCATTAATTAGACTCTTTCCTATTGTGAATTGTAAATATTTTAAAGCATTGTCTCTCCAAGACCATCGAGTAGCAGATTGTCTTCTTATTGTGGGTGTTGATTTTGTGATACTAAACATTGAATGACTGTTTTTAATGTATAGTAAATCATGCTTTTTGAAAAAGCTAAAATCAGGTGGTTTTGTAGTTCAAGAGAATTTAATGCAAATCATACCATACACTGAGTTATTTGATGTTGCTTTTTTAAATTGGTCATTGGAAAAATGAAATAGAATATAAGCAGGAAGGCAGAAGTAGTTTGGGTAAGTAAAACATTTATTTTGACATACAAATGGATAAAGATATTTTAATATTCTAGACTTAAAGCACGGCTCTTTTGTATTATGGTACACAATGTGTACTGTAATTTATGCTGATCCATCTAAAGAATGTATTCGTTGCAATTTTGCCAAAACTGGTTTCAGTTTTGGTCATTGCAACAAAAATAAGAAGCAAAAATGAAATAAAATAAAATATCCAAAAAAAGGTTTTTATAGGGTCATTTTTATACCTCCAAAAATGAATCCTTAAATAATTCTAAAGTGATTATAGTGACTTACTTTATAAAATCCTATTCATCTTACCATAATTTTTTTTCTTCAGCATACTTATACATGTTTATGTTTTCAGACAAACTTTTAAATTGTACAAAACAGTAAGAGCAAAGAATCCATTCACCACCATAACCTGGTCCATGCCAATATCAGTAAGTATCAAGAGGAGTAAACGTCAGAGTAGATGTTTCTTTGCCAGAACACTTAAATACTGCAACTGCACCTTCTGTGATTTTGAGCTCCAAATTGATCCAAAATGAGCACTGTAGCCTTGGCATCTCTATCCTTGCACATAGGGCCTGCTTTTATCCCATTGTTTCACAGGTGGAGGATGAGATACATGAAACTGGATGAAATGAGATAAACAGGGAGCAGAGGCCAATGTTGTTCAGGAAACTTGCTTTGGGGTTTGGGGGTGGGGTTTTCCCCCACAGTTTCTAGACAGCCTCCATCTTTCAACATAATCAGGAACAAGAACGGCATAGATAAATGACATTTGTGGATAATATGAGGTCCCACAAACCAATATCAGGAACTTTCTCCCATACTAAACATTTTTCTTAGGGTTTCTTTGTGGATTGTAAAACCATATGATCTGAATTTCATCTCCTTTAGTTTTTCCCCTAGGATCTTCTCAAAGAAAATGTTAGTGAATAGTGAGGCAGCTGCAAAAGCTGGCAATAGTAAAGAAAAGGAGAAAGGGAGACACAATCAAATGTTAGGCAGATAGGGAAAACAATGCATAGAGCATTGGACCTAGAATCAGGAAAGGCTGGATTCAAATCCAGGCTCTGACACTTCCTAACTGTGTGATCCTGGATTACTCACATAACCCACAAACTAAAGAATCAGTCCCTAAAAAATACTTTTGTTCTTAGTGGATGTGAGGAAAGTTCTCCCCAAAAAGTATGTTATTAAAAAGGAAAATACTGTCTGGGAGGTGAGAATGGACTTCATTTGAAGCAGCAACAATACACAAGGTATGACAGATGGAACTTTGAATTTTACCTTCTTTATTGATGGGATTTGCCCATTTAGCACAGGCATCTTTAAGACATGAACACCATTAGGGACTTTCATTCCCCCCTTTTCTTGCAAGAACTGCAGCCAGTTGCTGGAACTGGGTTTGGAAAGTCCAGCGTGTGACTTTGTAGTAAGTGTTTATTAGATCTTCTGCTAACTTGCTACTGCAGTTTTCTAACAGCTTCATTATTTAGTTTCATGTAAGATTTCATAAATGTAACACTAATTCAATTAAAGCTACATACGTTTTTGGAAGAAGTCTCTTACTATACTCAAATAGGCTGATGAAGTTTCTATAGCCAAAAATAGTTTAAAAATACCTCAACCAAGCTCAGAATGTTATTTTGGTACTTTACTGGTTATACAAGCCATTATTCACCAGTATGAATAGTTGTCTTTCGGTTTATATTTAACTTCTTTATGTCTGTGGATTTTTTTCCCTTCAAAATTTAATAAATTTATTTTCCTGGATCCATGAGGATGTGTTTTTTATTATCAAATGCCAACATTAAAGAAAAATGTATGATTGATTACACACTGTGGATTCCTGATTCTGTAAGAAGAGTTTGCCATCATGGATTTGGGCCAGTTTGCATCAATGTAAAAGCTAAAATAAGTCCAGGGAGGGAGATGTTGGCTTATGTTAAGGGATCTTAATCCAACCAAAACCAGGCCGTAGAGAGACTAAGGCAACAGATATCTACAAAATTTTATTTGAGAACTCCAACAAGGCCTCACCTGCTTAAAACTATAACAAATAGCAGGGCAGGACTTGATCCTGGGACTCAGTGCTTGAGTCCAAGCTAAAGGTTTTGGTTGGATTAAGATCTCTTAACATAAGCCAGCACCTCCCTCCCTGGACTTATTTTAGCTTTTATAATTGACATGCCTATTTTCTACATGAAAAAAACAAGGCCTGTTTTGTTCATGTAGAAAATGGATGTGTGAATAACTACAATGCCCACAATGCTTGGTGAGGATGCAGGAGATTATGCCTGTAAAGAGTAAGCAATAAAACATTAGGCCAAATTGAACACCATTAAGAATCCATTCCAGAACTTCAGTCTGACTCTCTGGGCCTGTCATGATCTACAATCAAATGTTAGGCAGATAGGGAAAACAATGCATAGAGCATTGGACCTAGAATCAGGAAGGCTGGATTGAAATCCAGGCTCTGACACTTCCTAACTGTGTGATCTTGGATTACTCACATAACCCAATTTGTCTCAGTTTTGTCATCTGTAAAATGAGCTAAAAAGGAAATAGCAAACCACCCCAGAACCTTTGTCAAGAGAACCCCATATGGATATGACAAAGAATCAGAAATGACTCAAGAACAACAAAGCAATAAATATTGTATTATTATTTTTATAGAAAATAAATAAATGATAAAAAATAAAAACAAAAACAATAAAATATCACTTCTTGGAATTAGAAAGCAAAGAGTTGGAAAAGCTAAAGGGAATTTTCTCTCCAAAGTATTATTTTAAAAACTGGAAGTAGAGAAAGGTTCTTTCTTTCCCTGTGACGATAGCATCTCACACATAGATTAGTTCCCCACCTTCATGGAAAACAGAGAACTGGGAAGGAAGAAACATAAGAGAGACTTCTGGTCAACATGGCGGCTTAGAGAAAGCTAAAGTTCAGATCTCAGGAAACCCTTCCTTACCGATCTCAAGCTATATGCTCCTAGGGCTCCGAAATTCAAAACGAACAACAGTATAGACCCCAGGAATCCTCCTACTGGACCTGGATCAAAAGGTATGGCCCCCCAAAAGCCAGAACCCGAGATCACTCGGACTTAAGGGGTAGGCAGAAGGAAGGTCCCAGGACCCATTCCCCCCCAACCTAGAGCACTGAGTCCAAGGCAGCAGAAGGAACCTCAAAGCCTCAGGGCCGGCTATTCTGAAGGCCACTTCCTGAAAACAACCTGACTCAGACGAGGGGGCACCCAACACAGACAGCAGGGAAACAGAGAGAGACGGGGGAGCCTGTAATCCCCTGGCTGGATCCTTCCATCCAAGTCTCAAGGAAGGTCCCTGCCTCAGGGCATACTCAGTTCAACCCAAGGAAAGCTAATCCTATCAGGAGCCCTCAGAGCTCCGGGAAGCCGAGGCCCCGCCCCCCTCAGAGTGCTGGGTCTTCTGGCCGGTAAAGGCATTAAAACACCTCACTGAGAGTGCCAAGCCAGGCTCAGAGAGTGGAAGTAAGACAACGGAGAAGCATTGGGAGGGAACTGAGGAGGGCAGCAACACCGAAACACCAGCAATTCCTGGCTTCCCTGGGAAGACAGAAAAACAACTGCATAGAACAGACAATTAGCTTAGGGCTAAAACCTCTGAACAACAGACAGAGATAAGAAAAGCTAGTCCTCCCCACTCGGATAGAGATGGCAAACTCCACAGAAGCACAAAAGCCTCAAAATTCCAAGAAAAACAAGAAGAAGGGGACGACTTTGGACACATTTTATGGAGCAAAAATACAAAACACAGAGGAGATAGAAGAGGAAACACAAGCAAATGCTCCAAAACCTTCCAAAGGAAATGGAAACTCTCCACAAACCCATGAAGAATCTGAATCGGAAAGGATCAAAAAGATGGAAGCCTTCTGGGAGGAAAAGTGGGAAATAATACAAAAGAAATTCACGCATCTACAAAACCAGTTTGACCAAAGTGAAAAGGAAAACCAGGCTTTAAAGGTCAGAATTAGGCAACTTGAAGACAACGAGCAAGAATTAATAAAGCAAAGCCAAAAGACCAAGAAATTAGAAGAGAACATAAAATATCTCACTGACAAGGTCATAGACTTGGAAAATAGAGGGAGAAGAGACAATTTAAGAATAATTGGACTACCAGAAAAGCCAGAAATAAACTGCAAACTCGACATCATAATACAAGAGATAATCAAAGAAAATTGCCCTGAGATCCTAGAACAAGAGGGCAATACAGGCACTGAAAGAGTTCACAGAACACCCTCTACACTAAACCCCCAAAAGACAACTCCCAGGAATGTAATTGCCAAATTCCAAAGCTTTCAAACAAAAGAAAAAATCTTACAAGAAGCCAGAAAAAGACAATTTAGATATAAAGGAATGCCAATCAGGGTCACACAAGACCTTGCAAGTTCCACTCTGAATGACCGTAAGGCATGGAACATGATTTTCAGAAAGACAAGAGAGCTGGGCCTTCAACCAAGAATCAGCTACCCATCAAAACTAACTATATACTTCCAAGGGAAAGTATGGGCATTAAACAAAATAGAAGATTTCCAAGTTTTTGCAAAGAAAAGACCAGAGCTCTGTGGAAAGTTCGATATTGAAAAACAAAGAGCATGGAATACCTGAAAAGGTAAATATGAAGGAAAGGGAAAAGGAGAAAAATGTTATCTTTTTCTTTTACTCAAACTCTCTTCTATAAGGACTACATTTATATCAATCTATGTATATTAACATGTGGGGAAAATGTAATGTGTAAATAGGGGGGAAAGAAAGACCGAATAGAATAATCTTTCTCACACAAAGATTCATATGGGAAGGGGAGGGGAAGAAAACTCCTGTAAGAAGGAGAGGAAGAGAGTTTTTACTTAAACCTTACTCTCAATGAAATCAACTCTGAGAGGGAAGAACATCCAGATCCATTGGGATCTTGAATTCTATCTTACCCAACAAGGGAAGGAAGAAGAGAAAACCAAGGGAGGTAGGGGGGAGGGAACACCAAAAAGGGAGGGAAGAAGAGGGGGGAGGGTGAGGGAACAAAAAGGGAGGGACTAGAAAGGGAAACATATCAAGGGAGGGGACAAGGGGGACTGATTTAAAGTAAATCACTGGACTAAAAGGTAGAGCTGAAGAAGAAAGGTTAGAATTAGGGAAGGATATCAAAATGCCAGGGAGTCCACCAGTGACAGTCATAACTTTGAACATGAATGGGATGAACTCACCCATAAAACGTAGACAAATAGCAGAATGGATTAGAATCCAAAACCCTACCATATGTTGTCTTCAAGAAACACACATGAGGCAGGTAGACACCCACAAGGTCAGAATTAAAGGATGGAGTAAGACCTTCTGGGCCTCAACTGACAGAAAGAAGGCAGGAATGGCAATTATGATATCTGATAAAGCCAAAGCAAAAATAGACCTGATCAAAAGGGATAGGGAAGGTAATTATATTTTGTTAAAAGGGACTTTAGATAATGAGGAAATATAACTAATCAACATGTATGCACCAAATAATATAGCACCCAAATTTCTAATGGAGAAACTAGGAGAATTGAAGGAAGAAATAAACAGTAAAACCATATTAGTGGGAGACTTGAACCAACCATTATCAAATTTAGATAAATCAAATCAAAAAATAAATAAGAAAGAGGTAAAAGAAATGAATGAAGTCTTAGAAAAATTAGAATTAATAGACATATGGAGAAAAATAAATAGGGACAAAAAGGAATACACCTTCTTCTCAGCCCCACATGGCACATTCACAAAGATTGACCATACATTAGGTCACAGAAACATAGCACACAAATGCAGAAAAGCAGAAATACTAAATGCAGCCTTTTCAGATCACAAGGCAATAAAAATAATGTTCAGTAATGGTACATGGAAAACCAAATCAAAAACTAATTGGAAATTAAACAATATGATACTCTAAAATCATTTAGTTAGAGAAGAAATTATAGTAACAATTAATAATTTCATCGAGGAAAATGACAATGGCGAGACATCCTTTCAAACCTTTTGGGATGCAGCCAAAGCAGTAATCAGAGGTAAATTCATATCCCTGAGTGCATATATTAACAAACAAGGGAGAGCAGAGATCAATCAATTGGAAATGCAAATAAAAAAACTCGAAAGCGGCCAAATTAAAACCCCCCAGCAGAAAACCAAACTAGAAATCCTAAAAATTAAGGGAGAAATTAATAAAATCAAAAGTGATAGAACTATTGATTTAATAAATAAGACAAGAAGCTGGTACTTTGAAAAAAACAAACAAAATAGACAAAGTACTGGTCAATCTAATTAAAAAAAGGAAAGAAGAAAAGCAAATTAACAGCATCAAAGATGAAAAGGGGGACATCACTTCCAATGAAGAGAAAATTAAGGCAATCATTAAAAACTACTTTGCCCAATTATGTGGCAATAAATACACCAATTTAGGTGATATGGATGAATATATACAAAATACAAACTGCCTAGACTAACAGAAGAAGAAATAGAATTCTTAAATAATCCCATATCAGAAAATGAAATCCAACAGGTCATCAAAGAACTTCCTAAAAAAAATCCCTAGGGCCTGATGGATTCACCAGTGAATTCTATCAAACATTCAGAGAACAGTTAATCCCAATACTATACAAACTATTTCACATAATAAGCAAAGAGGGAGTTCTACCAAACTCCTTTTATGACACAAACATGGTACTAATTCCAAAGCCAGGCGGGCCAAAAACAGAGAAAGAAAATTATAGACCAATCTCCCTAATGAATATAGATGCAAAAATCTTAAATACGATACTAGCAAAAAGACTCCAGCAAGTGACCAGAAGGATCATTCACCATGATCAAGTAGGATTTATACCAGGGATGCAGGGCTGGTTCAATATTGGGAAAACCATCCACATAATTGACCACATCAACAAGCAAACCAACAAGAACCACATGATTATCTCAATAGATGCAGAAAAAGCCTTTGATAAAACACAACACCCATTCCTATTAAAAACACTAGAAAGCATAGGAATAGAAGGGTCGTTCCTAAAATTAATAAACAGTATATATCTAAAACCATCAGCCAATATCATCTGCAATGGGGATAAACTAGAAGCCTTCCCAATAAGATCAGGAGTGCAATAAGGATGCTCATTATCACCTTTATTGTTTAACATTGTACTAGAAACACTAGCAGTAGCAATTAGAGAAGATAAAGAAATTGAAGGTATCAGAATAGGCAAGGAGGAGACCAAGTTATCACTCTTTGCGGATGACATGATGGTCTACTTAAAGAATCCTAGAGATTCAACCAAAAAGCTAATTGAAATAATCAACAACTTTAGCAAAGTTGCAGGATACAAAATAAACCCACATAAGTCATCAGCATTTCTATATATCTCCAACACAGCTCAGCAGCAAGAACTAGAAAGAGAAATCCCATTCAAAATCACCTTAGACAAAATAAAATAGCTAGGAATCTACCTCCCAAGACAAACACAGGAACTATATGAACACAACTACAAAACACTCGCCACACAACTAAAACTAGACTTGAGCAATTGGAAAAACATTAACTGCTCATGGGTAGGACGAGCCAATATAGTAAAAATGACCCTCCTATCCAAACTTATTTATCTATTTAGTGCCATACCCATGGAACTCCCAAAAAATTCTTTACTGATTTAGAAAAAACCATAACAAAGTTCATTTGGAATAACAAAAGATCAAGGATATCCAGGGAAATAATGGAAAAAAAAACACATATGATGGGGGCCTTGCAGTCCCAGACCTCAAACTATATTACAAAGCAGCAGTCATCAAAACAATTTGGTACTGGCTGAGAGACAGAAAGGAGGATCAGTGGAATAGACTGGGGGCAAGTGACCTCAGCCAGATAGTATACGATAAACCCAAAGATCCCAGCTTTTGGGACAAAAATCCACTATTCGATAAAAACTGCTGGGAAAATTGGAAGACAGTGTGGGAGAGATTAGGAATTGATCAACACCTCACACCCTACACCAAGATAAATTCAAAATGGGTGAATGACTTAAACATAAAGAAGGAAACCATAAGTAAATTGGGTAAACACAGAATAGTATACATGCAGACCGTTGGGAGGGGAAAGACTTTAAAACCAAGCAAGACATAGAAAGAATCACAAAATGTAAAATAAATAATTGTGACTACATCAAATTAAAAAGCTTTTGTACAAACAAAATCAATGTAACTAAAATCAGAAGGAAAACAATAAATTGGGAAAAAATCTTCATAGAAACCTCTGACAAAGGTTTAATTACTCAAATTTAAAAGAGCTAAATCAATTGTACAAAAAATCAAGCCATTCTCCAATTGATAAATGGGCAAAGGACATGGATAGGCAGTTCTCAGATAAAGAAATCAAAACTATTAATAAACACATGAAAAAGTGTTCTAAATCTCTTATAATCAGAGAGATGCAAATCAAAACAACTCTGAGGTATCATCTCACACCTAGCAGATTGGCTAACATGACATCAGAGGAAAGTAATGAATGCTGGAGGGGATGTGGCAAAGTAGGGACATTAATTCATTGCTGGTGGAGTTGTGAACTGATCCAACTATTCTGGAGGGCAATTTGGAACTATGCCCAAAGGGCGACAAAAGAATGTCTGCCCTTTGATCCAGCCATAGCACTGCTGGGTTTGTACCCCAAAGAGATAATGGACAAAAAGACTTGTACAAGAATATTCATAGCTGCACTCTTTGTGGTGGCCAAAAATTGGAAAACGAGGGGATGCCCATCAATTGGGGAATGGCTGAACAAATTGTGGTATATGTTGGTGATGGAATACTATTGTGCAAAAAGGAATAATAAAGTGGAGGAGTTCCATGTGAACTGGAACAACCTCCAGGAACTGATGCAGAGCGAGAGGAGCAGAACCAGGAAAACATTGTACACAGAGACTAATACACTGTGGTATAATCGAACGTAATGGACTTCTCCATTAGTGTCAATGCGATGTCCCTGAACAGTCTGCAGGGATCTAGGAGAAAATAAGCAGAGGACAAACTGTGGGAATAAAAACACGGAGGAAAAGCAACTGCCTGACTACAGCAGTTGAGGGGACATGACAGAGGAGAGACTGCTATTCGCTTGCGTTTTATGGGTGAGTTCATTCCATTCACATTCAGAGTTATGATTACTAGCTGTGTATTTCCCAGCATT
>NC_077229.1:452539719-452573888 GCF_027887165.1 Monodelphis domestica
ACATGTTCTTTCTTAACAGGACAAAGACAATTTCTAATTGGTTTCCAGTAACTGGAGCTGTCCACAAGATGATCTGGATGACTAGGACTCATGAGTAAGGATTCTTATTGGAGAATCCAACCTGTGACCACCAGAGTACTCTTCATATATTCCTTAAAAGTTTTTCTTAAATGTAGCAAACTGATGGGGAGGAAAAAGGGAATTCTTCCTCTTCCCAACTAAAGGAGCAGTGAAGGCCAATCAACTCAAGGCAATAAGACATGAATTGGTGTATGTGTTTGCTTAAATATGTTGAGCAGGGTCAGATCCTGAAAACCAATCAAACTAATCAGAAACTTTCCCTAAATATCCCTTCCTTTAAAACGTAATGACATGAATAACTAGCAAAAGATTTAGTTTAATAGCCTAAAACTAAGAAATGAATTTCTTTGATAGTTTACCTTCCTACTACTGCTATCCAAATGTAAGTGTCCCCTAAGTTCCTTTCCCCAGTTCTGGTCCTTCCTCTCTACATACTCTCCTTTATTGGTCTTATCTGTACCCATATCTTCAGTTGCCACCTTTATCTATCTGACTTCAACAATGATATAACCAGACTCAATCTCTTCCCCAAGGTCTCATCCACACTTCTGGATATGTTCATTCTGGGTGTCCCAAAGACACCTTGAACTCTTTTGTCCAAATTTATTGGCTCAACTTATTCCTCCTTCCTCTCAACTTTTTATTTCTATTTTCTATTTTATCACTACTATCAAGACTCAAAATCTTGGAGTCATATTTGATGATCTCTTTTTCCTACTTTCCAATTGCCTTGTCCTTTGGATTCCATTTCCTCCTCTCCACTCATACAACCACAATCCTAATCACCTCTTTCCTTGATTTTTTAAATAGACTCAAAGCTGGTTTCATTTTCTCTATCTCCCCAGTTAATATTTCACTTAACTACCCAAATCATCTTAATGCACCAATCTGACAATGTCATTCCCCTACTTCCTGTGACTCCTTATTGCTTATAGGATAGGAATAAAGACTTGTGAGATTCCATAATATGGCTGTAAATGACAAACTTCAGCATTATTTCACTCGATTCCCCTTTATATCCTGTACATTTCCACCAAACAGTAAATGATAGTTGTTTATATTGTAATTACTGTGTAATTATTCTCAAAAAGTATTCCCCATACTAAGAATATGCTAGCTTCTAATCTTTACTTATTGAAATCCTCATGAACCACACCTTTTCCTTGATCTCATTAGCTAAGTGTTCTCTCTCTCTCTCTCTCTCTCTCTGTAATTTCCCTTTTATTAAGTATGACCCCTCCTTTCACCTTATCATGTTCATCTTTGTATCATTCTTATTTGTGTATAAATCACCACATTATATTCTCAGTAGTCTATTAGTATCTTAAGGAAAAATACTGTAATTTTAAAAATCTTTGTATACCCACAGGACTTTGCTTTTAGTAGGCACATAATAAATATTTGTGGATTTAAATTCAAATAATCATATTACCTATGCATAATTCTGGAGGAATTCTCTAATCTTCCTAAGTCCAGTTTTTAACTTTTCTTTGTTTTAGTAAGTAGATCCATTCTTAAAGTAACACAGAGAATTTTCTAAAGTAAATCAGTGTTAAGAATTATGTTGTCAATAACCAGAAACTTCAAATTTCACTCTAAGATATTCACTTCTTTTGAGATGTAAATCAGTAATGTGATTAATATCCTAGTGTTGAAAACATGTTTTTTGGAGGAATGACAATTGGGAAGTTTGCTAGTTCAGCTTAAAGCTACTCTGCTGATCCACAGAAGCTTCTGAATTCTTATAGTTTGTTGTATGTTGATTTCAGAGTTTGAAATTTTTAAAGAAGCTGGAGGATGTACAGCTAAGGACTTTCACGTATTCAGAAGTGTCCAGCCACTCACCCCTCTTCTTCCCAAGGGTGATGGTATAGATTTTGGAGTCTTTACATACTCTTAGAAGCTCCAAGGGAGGACCCACTGTATTAATTAGGAGAGTGATACTCAAGGCATCCTTAAGACCAACCAATGAGAAGTAAGAGTTCTTTGATGACAGATCATTGAAAGGAAATCTTATAATCTCAAAATATCTTCCCAATTAACAGTTTTGTTTGAAAGTCTAGCCAGGGATGAAAGAGATCTGGTTTTTTATTTTTTATTTTTTGATCTGGTGAGATATAGAAATTTTAGGCTTCCACAGATCCTTCATGCTTTAGAAGTTATTATTTTCCAGTGTCCTGAATAAATCTATATCTTGTTTTGAAAATCTGAATGAATATTTTCATCAATTTCAGCTCACCATTTCATCAATTTTCAGTTCACCATTCAGATAATGCAAACTCTATAAGTCATTAGCCATTTTATCTTCTGTCTCTTGGCTGATTTATCTTGTGATGAACTTGGGAGGAAGTACTTCTTAATTTCATGAAGCCACAGCCTACTACTTTTACCAGCTGGGTTCATTCAACACTGCATTATATTTATTAAGTGACTACTATGAGCACTGGATTGTGCTAAGTGCTACAGAGGCACAAAGGAAATAAAATGAAGCTGCTGCCCTCAGGGTACTTAGAATGCTAGACTTGGAGGAAGAAGATGGTTAAAATTCCCCTTTGGACACTTGAGAGCTTTTGTTTCCTCATTTGTAAAGTGGGGGTGATTATATATTACTTTCCTCACAGGAAACTTGTGAGGAAAGCATTCTGCAAACCCCAAACTTCTATATAAGTTTTAATATAATTATTATTATTGTAGAGTCAATAAATTGAATAATAAAAATTAGTTCTATAATGAAAATTGGAATACAAAGATAGGTCTAGCAGAAGACTGTAAAACCTGTGGCTTCAGCGTAGTTAAGCTTACCTAAGTTCGCAAGAGGCTCAGGATGAAAAGTCTGGCCACCAGGTAGTGTGACCTTCTTCAGTTACAAGTACTGAATGGTACTCATTACACTTAATATTTACATTGTTAGCATTTTAAGACCTGCAAAAGTGCTTTAAAAATGTTACCTCATTTGTCAATTAGTTAGTCCATAAGCAATTCTGGAATCCCTATCAATGCCAGACATAGTGCTAATTGCTGGGGACACAAAGAAGGCAAAAATACCATCCCTGCCTTCAAGGAGCTTATGCTCTAAATGGGGTTGACAACCTGCAAACGACCATGTATGAGTGTAACATGCTTTTCAAAGCACAGGAATCCCAGAAACATAACAGGGATTAAAAATAAAATCAAAACCAAAAAAGCTCCAAAATTCATGCATGACTGAACGTGATCGAATTTCGAGCAGGACACATTTAAGGAAGGAGATAGGAGACAGTGGTGGGGAGTAGTGGAGGATGGGCAGTGTTTTTCTCTGGAGGAAGAGGAGTATTAAGACCAACTTGAAGTCTCTCCAGCACTTACCTCAAAAGGGAATGAGAGAACTGGTGCCCAAAATGGTGCTGCAGGCAATATGGGAACTATCACAAACTAGATCCTGTCCGGAGAAAAACCTCTAAAAAATCCAGTCCTTTCCTCCTCACTACTTTCAACGCTGAGGGGCAAGTCCTAATGAATAGATCCTGTTTGGTATCTGGGAAAAGAAGCTCTTCCTGTGTCCTATACACCAATGTATTTTGGCTGCCTCACTTTCCCTTTGCTAATCAACTTCAAGTCCTCCACTCCACCTTAACCTTATACATTTTATTCAATTCATTCTCTTTGGTGCATAACATTATTTTTAGCCACCAACTGTAGCCATGTGATCATTTAGGTAGTACTAGAGGGCTCTGTGTGTATATGTGTGTGTCTCTGTGAGTGTACAGTTGGCCAAGAATGAAAATAATATTCATTCAATGCTAGAGGCAATGCTACATTTTAAGCTAGCCCAAGGTAATGACAGAGAGGTAAATAAAAACAAGAGACTGCATTATACTTGTAACTGCATCAGCGACCCTAGTTATAACAAAGGAACCCAATATTTTGAGCCCTATGCAAGAATAGAGGTCAGTAGAAGAATTCTGTGGCTTTCCCTTTCCTTGAGGTCCTACATCATTTCCACTAGACTTCCGCCTGCCACAAGGCTCTTTTTCTTTTCTCTATCTGTACTATTTCGTTTGGTGATTTCATCAGCTCTGATGAATTCAATTATTACCTCTAATACAGATAATTCTCAAATCAATGTATCCATAATTAACTTCTCTGCTGACCTCCAGGATCCCCTCTACTATTGCATGGTGGTCATCTCAAACTGGATATTCCTTAGACATTTTAAGCTCAAAATGTCCTAAACTGAAATCAATATCTTTTCCCCTTCCAAATCCTCTTCTCTTCCTAGATTACCTATTGCTATTGAGGGTACTACCAACTTTCTAGTCATCCAGGCAACATAGGTGACATCCTCATTTCCTCACTCTCCAATTCACCATATACAATCTGTTGCTAAGATCTAATGGTTTTACCTTCTCTCATAGGAAACATCTCTTATCCATACTCCCTTCTTTTCTCTGACTCTGATACCACCCGAGAGCAGGATTTCCTCATTTTATTCTTGGCACTCTTAGATGATTGCAATAGCCTACTGCTTAGTCTTCTTGCCACAAGTTTCTTCCACATTTCAGGATATTCTCCGTGAATATCTATGAAAGTGATCTTCCTATAAGGCCTGACCAGATCACCTCCCAGTCAATAAATTCTAGCCACTCTCTATCACCTCCAGGATCAAATATAAAATCCACGTTAGACATTCAAAGTTCTTTATAACCTGTCACCCATTTCCCCTACCCCCACACACTTTTCTACATTTAAAACACCTTACATTCTCACATTGTACATGATCCTGTGATACTGGTCTCTTTGATATTCCTCAAACATGAAACTCCATCTCTCAACTCTGGGCATTTTCACTTTCTACTCCTTATGCCTAGAAAATTTTCTTCTTTCCTCTCTACCTTTTAGATTCCTTTAAGTTCCAGCTGAAATCCCACCTTTTACAGGAAGCTTCTTCCAATCCCCCTAAATTCTAATGCCTTCATTCTGTTGATCATTTCCAATTTATCCTGTATATAGTCTGTGCATTATTGCTTTCATGCTGTCTTGCCCATTGAACTGTAAACTTCTTTAGAGCAAGCACTGTCTTTTACTTTTCTTATATCCCTATTTGTTAGCACAATGGCTTTTAATAAATGTTTGTTGACTGACTAAATGCCTGAGTCACTTAAATCTCATACATATAAATCACACTTTATTCCCATTACGTAAAATATATGCATGTTCAGCCCTAAATTTCAGGGCAATCACTTTGACAGCTGAGTGGAGATTGGATTGAAGTGGGGAGGAGCTTGAGGTTAGAAGACTAATTAGAGGATTTATGCAATAATCCAGAAGAGAGGAGATGAAATGAACACTTGTACTAAGCAGGAGTCTATGTGAGTAGAAAGAAGGGAATATGTGAAAGTAATGTAAAGCTAAAAACTATAAAACTTGACAACTTATTGGATATATAGAGTGAGTGTGACTGAAAAGTCACACTTGGGTTGTAAGACTCAAAGCCTGGAACAATGGTGATACACTCAAAAGTATAGAGAAGTTGGGAGAAAAAGATGCAATTTGGGAATAAAGATGAATTCAGTTTTGCACATGTTAAGTTTTGGATGCCCCTGTGATGTACAGTTCAAAGTATTCAAAAGGCAGTCAGTGATTTGGGATTAGAGTCCAAGAAAGAGACAACAGCTGGATGCCATGCATAAATCTGAACATCATCTACAGAGAAACGATAATTGGGTTGGTGATAACATCACCAAGTGAGCTAGTATAGAGGGAAAAGCGCAATGAGACTAGATAGAACCAATACTTAGTGGGAGTACTCTTTCTTGAATAAAAAATTGAACAAATGAAACTGAAAGAGCAAACTCATAGGAAGAAAATCTAAAAAGAATAATGTCATACACAAACGACCACTATACTGTAGAGAATACACAGAAGGAAATAGAGATCAACACTGTTAGAGGTGGAGAAGAGATGAAGGATGAGTATTGAGATAGATCTTTAGATCTGGCAATGAACAGATCACTGATCATGTTGGAGATAGTGGTTTCTGTTGAATGATGAGATTAGAAGCTCTGTGTCAAAGGATTCTAAAGTCTAGTGAGCGGTGAGGAAGTAGTGTCTAATGTAAATGGTTTTAAATTTTAATTATTGGTCTAATAAAGACATAATAACTAAAAGAAATTATTGGATTGGGCAAGGTAGTGTTTATTTGTTGTTAGAAGGCCACCTAAAGTTGTAACCTTTTTTGGTGAAAGAAGTGCCTATAGTGATGAAATCCTTGATATAATAGTTGAAGTTGATAAGAATGACATCAAAATATAACAAAACACTATTGAACTTTGAGAAATAACAAGAAGTATGGTTTCAGAGAAACTGGCAAGATTTGTATGACCTGCTACAGAGTAATGCAATAATGACAGTATAAATACAAATAGGGCAGGGTAGTCAAGAGGACAGAATGAGAAAGCATTTTTAACTCTTAACATACCTCAGACAAGGAGGAGGGCAGTGAATTCCCAGATCACATCATATTCCCCAAATTGCTTTATAAATGTTTTTCTACAATGACATAGGTACATACAATTTTTCCTAATACACTGCTAGCACCTTGAGGATAGGTTCTACCTCCCCAGTACCTTACACAGCCCTTGAAACTTAGTAGGCACTTAATAAATGCTTGTTGATTGGTCTAAGAGACAGCCCATCGTTCTATACCACATTGTGTATTGCTTCTCTAAGCAGCTATGTTCTTATCATCTGATGCTGCATTCTTATAATACTCCACCAAGATTTTATGCCAATGACCTTTTTATATATTTCATTTCAGTTCAAAATACGAGACCCATAGAAAATCCTAAACCTTTGAAAAACACTTTCTTGAGTATAATTAATTTCCAAATGATTGTTGTTCCATATACTAATATTACCATGGTCATCTTTCCTTTTGTCTGTCTTTTCCAACAGCAGGAGCAAGCACATTTGAGCTTGCCTTTATAACAGAAAACAAAGAAATGCCCATTTTCCTTGTACAAATCCAAAATGATCAATCTCAGCTGAACACAAGACACAGTTTATATCAGGTTGCAACTGTTACCAGAGGAATCCAATCTACTTCCATGAATTAGAGTCAAAGAGTTAGGAGCCCAGGAGATGAGATTTGACCTTTCCTAATGAAGTTAAATCATACCCACAGTGAACCAATGAGACATTCACGTCTTATGAGATGAATAAAATAATGAGTCATTTTAATAAACAGATTTGTAGGTTTGAAAACAATTTCCACAAAGGCTGGTTGCTTTGAGTTTTCTGGTAGAACCTGAGGCCAAAGAGGTTTCACAGAGTTTGGGGTGTCATAACAAATGCTTGACACCTACCAACGGTAGCATTGAAAAGTCATGTTTGCTGAAAACTGAAAATGCAGCATGAAGGATTTGGCCACTCTAAACTTTGCTGTTCCACTGCAAATAAGAAAGGGACATGAGAAATCAGCGCCTGGGAGCCTGGTGACTAATATCATGTTCACCAGAATAATAGAGCTCTGTTTTCAATATGAAGAAACTATATTCTAAACCACCCAGTGATTTGGCCTGCACTACTGAGAAATGCATTATGCCTAGCCCTTTATTGCTCTTGTGCCCTGGAATCAGTTCTAAGATAGTAGATATGGGATTTTTTAAAAGTTAAAGATAGACAATAGGGCTTCAAGAAGGAAGAAAAGAAAGGTAAAAGGAAAGAAAAAGAGAAAAGGGAAGGTGAAGGAAGTGGAGGGGAGGGAGACCTTGAAGACATTTCCATCTTTGTGGGATATTAGAGCTTGTGTGCCACCTGCAAAGAGTCAACTACACATAAGCCGGAGGCAATAAAGTAGAACTGCAGTGGAGAATTCCTGAAAAAGCTGGATCTGTTAAGATTTCCACAACTCAAGAGCAGGAATAAAGGCTTTTATCCCTGGTCAATTCAGCCAGCACTCTCATCCTGTTTATCCAGAGGGATTCAAATAGAAATCCTGAACCACAGTCTCCAGGGATTTTATTTATTAAATGGAAACTCCTGGTTCTTAAGTATGTAAGGGCATTGAGTGTAGCCTTGAGTGTAGAAATAAAAAGGAATTTAAGGTACAGGAATGATTTAAGGTAGATTGCAGAACAGGATTCCTGATAGGGGAGCTAAACTCTCCAAAATGATTATGAAAGGATACTATATCAGTGGTTTATTTTCCTTCTAAAATGTATACAGTGCCTTAAGATTTACCAAGCATTTTGTTAAAATGATGTTGTTTTTATTCTGGGAGATGGGAATTATAATTGCCTTCATTTTACAGATAATGAAAATGAGATAGACAGAGATGGGCTTGCCTTGGTTCATATAGCAAATATCTGAGGCTGGGTTTGAACTCATGTTATCCTGGTTCCAGGGCCAATATGTGCAAACTGTGCAAACAAGACAAATATTTTTTTTTTCATCTGAGACATCTAAAATGGTTTAATTATGATCTTGGTTGAAGATGAATGAAATGACTTCTCAAGGTCCTTTCAAGAACCCTCCCCCTTATTCTACGAGATTAGCTGGCAGGGTTTTTTTGTAGATTATTTTAAATGACCATATTTTGGGACTCCCCAACTTTTAATAAATCATCTTATTTTGGTTTCTTTATCATCCACTTATCTCCCTAACTTATCTGTCAAGATATTTCTATCTTTTTGTAACCTTTTTCTTCCTGTCCTAAATCCTGATTTCCCGATATTTTAAATACATTCAAAGAAGGAAACTCAAAACCTTTTTTTTCCTTGTATCCTTTCTCCTCTTGCACTATAAAATTCCTACTCCACTTTGAACCATGATGAACATATATAATATGTTTGAAAAAAAAGATTCTTTTCCTTTTCTCTGTTTTTACTCTAATGTTTATCCTCATGATTCTGAGCCATGATTAATACATATGTTTAAAATAAAATCCTGCTTGTTCCACGCAGGTTTTCACTTCATTCCTTGTTTTACTCCTGTGCCATAAAGGTATTTTATAAGACTTTTTTTCCTGGGCCCACATTACTAGTTGCTTTGTAATCTTAAAACCATTTATAAAAGTAAGCTGTCACTAGAATAACATTGATTCCAAGAAGCTTCAGAACATAGCTCCAGTATGGATCACGTGAGCCTCAAAATTAAAACCACCAGAAAAAGTCAGCAGGAGAGACAATCAAGCTCCTAGTAAGCCAGCTTCATTCACTAAAGGAGATGATTAGAAAGTGAATGTTCAGTATTAACATTTCCGAATTTATTATATAGTGATGGACTTCATAGACCTACTTCCAGCTGCATAGGTTAGGACAAAGAGATTTTCTCTTTTCAGTATTGGGTCACAATCTTGCTTTGGAAAAACCCGTTATATAAATAGGAGTTACTCAAGTTGAAATGGTCAAGGTCAAAATGACATAATAATTATAAAGTGCTTAGCGCCATGCCTGGCACATAATAAGTGCTATATAAACATTAGCTATTGTTTTTGTGAAAAGGGAAGAGAAAAATGGCACTAACACCTGATTCAATTGAGAGGCTTCCTCACGAGTTGCTTCAAGGGAAGCCTGGTATTTTGGAATAATGGATAATCCAGTTGACAAATTCAATATTTTATATGAATATCAATTATTTTTGTTTACTCTTGTACTATTTTAGCTGACTTGGGTTGAAGTCCTACTACCTCTGACACATTAGCTACATGACTCTGGGCAAATCATTTGACGTTTCCCAGCTCTAGACAACTCCTTAAGACTGTAATTTGAAGGGAAGATTTCAAATTGGTAGGAGTTTTCCCAATAGGGAGTTCGCTAGAGGAATGAAATCACAGATCTGGTCACTATCTCTTCTCTTACAATTTTAACTCCCCAAACCAACCCCTTAATGGGAAACCAATTAGTATAATGAGGGCAAAGGGTTATACATACATCTGGTCCACCCATGTAATAACCAGGTTTCTCTTTTATACTTTGTTGAGAATATTTGAATTTGGATTGGGGGGGAGGTTCTTTTGCATATTTTTTCAATGCAAAATCCATCAATCTACATTTTCACATATGTGACATCTGAAATAGCTCAGACATGGAAGCAGTAAGGAAACCATTGCTTCTTAGTTTCATGTTTAATTGTCAGAGCCAGAAAAGAAGGAAGTGAAAAAGGCAGAACTTGCATGGGCTGACACTCTTCGAGGGACAAGGCTATTGTAGGCATGGCTTTCATTACATTTAAGTGAATTAGCCTGTTTCCTTTAAACAGGAGAGATTAACAAGCCACCAAGGAACTGCTGTGGGATTCTGACACTTTTAGTGGCTTGTGGCATGTGATTTGTGAAGATCAACTCTCCTTCAAGCATCAAATACATCTCCTATAAAGGAAGAAGGGAATGTCAAAATCTGATACACAGGGAGGTGGGTTAAAATTCACTGGCACAGACAATTACAGAATAAACAAAATAGGTCATTTTCTAAAATAATTCTGACTTGGTCATATTATAATCTTTGAAATGGCTTCAGGCAGTGAGAAAGTATAATCAAGTTAGTTCTCCCGTAACCACTCTTATAATTTTATTTCTGGTATAGGGGAGGCTTCATGGAAGAAGAAAGACATGGGTTCAAATCCCACCTCGAATAATGACTATCTTTGTGACCCTGGGCAAGTGGCTTTACTTCAATTTCCTTTTCTGAAAATGAAGATAATAACAGCTACTCCAACCAGGTTATTTTAAAAGACCAAATGGAAGTCCTTTTAAAAGACTTTGCAGTTATTAAAGGCAGTATACAAATAAGCTAAATTAAACCTAGAAGAACGAAAAAAGATGAAATCTTTGGATGAAATCTCAGGAAAAGTCTTCAGATCTACAAAATGAACTTCTAATTAAAGGTGCTTTTTAAATAGAAGGCTGTCTTTGACTAACCTGGCATTAGGCAAACACTTCTAAAATTGTGTTTTCTTTTTGTGTGTAGTGGTAGTAAGAAACTGCAAACAAAATGGTTGCCCTTTGGCTGAACAATTTGTGATTATCTGAAGATAATGGAACACTCTTGCACCTTAAGACAAAATGGAGATTTCAGAGAAATATGGGAAAAGTTAAAAGAAATGATTCAAAGTAAAGTGAGTAGAACCAGAAGCAAAATATAAACAATGATTCCAATAATGTAAATGAAAAGAAAACTAAAACAAAACTTTTAATGAATAATTGTGACCCTGGGGAAGGGATGAGGAAATTCTTCTCCCTTTCAATAAAAACAGGGGTGTGTGTGTGTGTGTGTGTGTGTGTGTGTCTGCCATAGAGGAGGGACAGTGCAGGGAGAAGAGAATGGGATGGATAGGAAACCTAGGCATTTAACTGTTTGGGTTTTTATTTTTCTGTTATAGTGGATGGCTCAATTAATGTTAGGAAAAAGGTGGTTGGGGTATATGAAAACAAAAAATATCCATAACACTTAACTTTTGGGTTCAGAATACTCTTTCTCCATTCCTCCCCTGCTTTTCTTCAGGTCTCAGTCCAAATCCACTTGCTCTAAAAGGCCTTTCCCAAGTGCTAGACCTCTTAGTGCTTTCCCTCATGTGGCACAGTGGTTAGAGTGCCAGGGATGGGGTAAAAATAACACATCTTCCTGAATTCAAATCTAGCTGTAGACACTAGCAATGTGATCCTGGACAAGTAATTTAACCCTGCTTACCTCAGTTTTCTCATCTGTAAAATGAGCTGGAGAAGGAAATGGCAAGCCATTCCAGTATCTTTGCCAGGAAAACGCCAAATGGAGTCATGAAGAGTCAGACAAGACTGAAACTACTGCACAACAACAATTGGTATATATGACTTAGGGTATATGTGTATATATGACAAGAATATCTGGCTTTTATTTTTGTTTTCCTTTTGTCTCCTTTATTAGAATGTGAAATCCTTGAGGGAATTGGTTTTATCTTACTTTATATCCCCAGTGCTTAACATAGTACTTGAAATATACTAACCATTTAATAAATAATTTTTCATTAATTGCTTTTTTTCTGGTATAATTTCCAGTGGAAGAAATATATTACAGATTTGTGATCAGACTCATCCAACATGAAGAAGAAAAGGACTAAAGTTTTGGAAGCTACACGTGTACAAAGATCCCCTGAGGTGGAAAAAATTCCTGTGGCCAAAGTCAGAGTTGGGCAACTGCAATATCCAAGCTTTAAAAAATGAAAGAAAAAAGTACCTCAAAAGAAAAGAACCCCATGAGCATAAAGAGTACAACTCTCAGAAGGGAAAATCCATTGAAATACTACAATACCTATTGTGGCATAAGGATATTAGCTATTATTAATTCCTTCCTTACCAAGTTTTCAAATTTGCCTCTGGAAGTTTCCCATAGAAACTCAATACTAACTCAAATGGAAAAATCAGATTCTTTTGACAGAAAACCATCTTATAAACTAATTTGCAGACATGTATTTATTCCATAAAGTGAGAAATGCCCATATGTTATGTTTGTAAGAATGTAAACAACTTAACATCTGTGTCTTTCAGCTATGCAAAGACTTACAGAATCTTAGAACATGTCGCCCCATTTTCTCACTTTACAGATGAGGGAAGTAAAACTCAGAGAAGTTAAATGATTTACTCATGGTCACAAAGTTAGTGACAGAGATAAGATTGTGCTCTAAGACGCCTCACTGCTGCTCAGATCTTTCCTCATATGGAAAAAAGATTGCTAGAATGGTGATATAACGAATACAATCAAAGATCAATCCTATCACCCTTTGAAAAAAGAGAACTAGATCTCTTCTATTCCCCAAAACAGAACATGCAGAACTCTGAAATAGTGGGTTTTTCCCCCACATTTTTCCATTTCCTATGATGTCTACCTCCTATTTGAGCCCTGCTTAACAAGATACATTGTAGTGTTTGAAAGGCAGTCTTGTGGAAGAGGGATCCAATTTGTTTTGCTAATAGTAATGGGGGAAATGTTTAAGGGGTGAATGAATTTGGGCTGAAAAGAAGGAAAACTTTAATAATTGAAAAAAAGAGTAAACTGCTAAGTGAAGTAGTAGGTTTCCATCAATGAAAGAACTTCAAGTGGTCTCTCAATGACTATGCATTGGGGATTGTTAGTCAGTTATGAGCTGACATAACTGCTCTCTGATATCTCTTCTTGGACTAGCTCTGAGATTTTATGAAGCTGCAAAGAAGCATATTTAGATTCATGTATGGAAAATCAAATATTTGGCACTGACAAAGCAGAATGGTCTGTCTCAAGGGGCAACGAACTCTTCAGTACTATACTCTCATGTAAAAACTGGACATCAGTTTGGTAGAGAGTAGATTTTTGAGAGCAAATGAGAAAAAAGAACTTGAAGTCAGATCTAGATTATGTTCAGACTCCTTAAAAATTATATAAATGTGAGTTATTGCTATTAGAGAAATGGGGGTTGTACTAGATCGACTCCTATTCAACTCTGCCAGATGTCTTAACATGCTCAGCAATTTCTTCGAGGGCTGAAAGAGATGAAGCCAAGTATGTACACATACTTAGGGTTTTTTTGCATAGCCATCTTATTTGGGATAGGGTTTCCTAACCTTTTTCATTGTTGTTAATATTTTGCTAACTGTATTTCAATATAATTGCTTTCCTCTGTAATCTCATATATTTTATTTTATGCATTTAAAATATTCAGATAAGGGATCTATAGACTAAAGGGGTTTATAACATAGGAAAAGATACTGAGTTCTTGGTCTAAATATTTCTGGGGATATTTATATAAGCCTAAACCATATGGGAGTTGATATCAATGCACATTTCATTCATTTCTAATATAGACTATATGCAAACAAACAATTAATTTATTTCTAAGTACCATGTTTTCATTCTGATCTCAGGTTATGGTAATTCCACTATGAGTAACTCTTTGAATTCTTCTCAGTAGTCCATTGTAATAAAAAAAATTGAAAAGTCTTTAAGATAAGGAGGGTATTACATTCTATAATAAACAAAGACATAATGGGGGGGGGGGCAGCAATGTGGCACAATGAATTGGGAGCCAGGCCTAGAAATGGGATATCCTGGATTCAAATCTAATTTCAGATACTTCCTAGCTGTGTGACCATGGGCAAATCATTTAACCTCCATTGCCTAGCCTTTACCTCTCTTCTGCTTTGGAACTAATAGTATTGATTCCAAGATAGAAGATAAGGATTAAAAAAAAAAAAGACCTAATTAGCATGGCATGTCTTTGCTTTATAATTAATTACACCAAAGAAAATAATTCACAACAAATTTTCACTAGTAAAAAATGTAAAGATGGGGGAATTTTTCTAGCACTTTAATAGTTAAAATCAGGGAATGCCTCAATACAAAATGGAAGGGTGAAAAGGCATTTTGCCAAGTGCCTCAGGAGACACAACCCAGCAGGATATAACAAATTATTTCAAAGCCCATAAAGTCATTTCAGATTTTGAAAACCCAACCCTATTGCTTTATGTTGATCAGTACAATGGCAGTCACAGACTAATAAGCTGCAGATTGTGGGTAATGATGATTGTTATATTCTGCCAAATTCAGCTGTGCATATTCTCTTAAGCTTGTTTAAGTGGCTGTGAGGTCTTGAGTACAAAGAAAAATATAATAAAAGTAAAAAATGTGTAGGGCCTCAAAGAAGTGCTAGAGGATGTGCTACATGTTGCTAATTCTTAGTTTACAATACTAGAACCCTTATTTTGTGCAGCTTTATAAAAGATTTCTCAAAGCTGTAAGGGATGTAGAGCTTAGTCTACTACATCATATGGCTATGGACACTCTCAGTTGCATACACACGAACACCCAAAATGGATTCCAGCTCCTTCTATCGTAGTCATGGCAGCCCCACTTGAAGAGAAGTGGAAAGCTTATCTCGGAATTAAACACACATCGACCAAAAGTAAAAATAATTTTCCACAAAGCATAAATGAATGCTTCTGCTTTGCGGAGAAACATATGAATGTGAAGGTGCTTTCAAAAGAGGACCATAGGACCTTGTCACTTTTTCTCCTTGTTCCCAGCTTTGGAAGTCTTAACTGTGAACTCAAGTGACCACTTAGAGGGATGAGTTTTTTGCCAATGCTCACGGGAGGCAGGGAGCTCATGTACAAATTCCTGTGGTTTAAAGAAAAGGAAAAAAGAAAAAAAAGAAAGGAGGGAGGGGCCCTGACTCACTAAAAGTTTGTTTACGCAATGGCCACTGGGTGAAGCATCCAGGGCTTTTCTTGGTAAACATGGGGGGGTGAGAGATATTGCAAGGGAAAAGGAAAGTTCGAGCAGGTATCCATTCTTTTCACAAAGCCCACATCTACCATCTAGTTAAAAATTGAAGTGGTTTCAGATTCATCTGCAAACCGCTCCCACTATCCAGGGGGGTAAACATTAGCATATGTTTTAACTTGCTTTTAGAACAGGCTTCCTCCCTGTAAAAAGTATGGACACTTTCAGGGTTTGCCCAAGTACAAACTTCTAAATCATTCAGACCGAGGTAGTGTCCAATCACCTCCAACCTTTCTAACTCCTAGATTTTGGATTCACTTCCTCAGAAGTATTCCGAGGTTCATCTCCTCTCAGAATCAGGACCCTCTACTCTCTTCTTTAGCTTTTCCTCCTCTTGTCTTCCATGGGGACTTGGCTTTAGCAATATCTTCTCTACAAACCTCATCTTTAGTTACATCAGGGGAGTGTTACCCATTGGAAAGCAGAGACAATACTATCTCTATCTAAGCCTAACAATAATTCAGCCAACCCTCAAAACACCAATCTTGGCTAGATTTCCTCACTTCAGTAAGCATAAGCTTTGTTGTTGTTGTTGTTGTCGTTGTAGTTATTGTTCAAGTCTTGTCCGACTATTGGTGACCCCTGGACCGTAGCAATCCATGGAGTTTTCTTGGCAAAGGTACTGGACTGGTTTGCCATTTCTTTCTCCAGTGGATAAGTATAAGCAGGAATCTGTAAAACCATTCCAGGGCTGGCTGAACACAATGTTCATTTTGACACTGGGACTCCTCAGCAGATGGTGCCCATCGTAACACTGTGCCATCTATACTTTCTACCTTCTTCTCTCCTTTGCATTCCTAGTTCCTTGGTGCCAACTTCCAAAATGAGACCCAAATGGTTTTAGATCAGGGGTTCCTACTTTGAGGACCTTGTAATTATTTGTTAAAATTATTTGGCTAAATATGTTCCAATGTAATTGGTTTCCTTGGTAATCATAAGTATTTCATTTTATACATTTCATTTTTTTCTGACAATAGTTTCACTAGCCTGCCAGAGGAGATCATCACAAACACACGCACGTACACGAACCAATGCTTAGAGTTCTTCCACCACTCCGTTGGCAAATTTTGTGTGAAGGAAGTGTTGATCCTTGGAATACTTTAAGTAATGACCTACTACTTTCATCATAGGGATGGCCTATGGTCCCAGGTGACCCAACATCAGTTTGCTATGAGAATCAAACAAGGACAAAAGGCCATTTCACCTATTTTCTACATCATATGGACATTATCCAGTTTATTAAGCAGCTGATACCACAGACTAATTTAATAGTTACTTTTTAGGAAAGCTAATAATTTATAAACTAATATTTAAAATTATCTTTATTCACAGAAAACAGGTGAGAAAATGTGCTTGTCTCCTTTTTTGCTGAGGTAAGACATGATAGGTATGGAATACTACGTAGAAAGTCATAGTTCACTGATGAGCAGACTGGTTTTGCTGGTTTTTTCCTCCTTTTTATTATTTATTTATTTATTTTTTGCAAAGGATGATGTTCAGGATAAGGGGAGGAGAATACATGTGGAAATTAAGACTATAAAAATATGTCAAAATTTAAAATTGTAAGTCATATATCAAAAAGGTATAAAAATATGTGTTTCTATTGACTGGTTTGCTAAAACTTCCTATAAACTTAATGACTGACCCATTTAAGCATTAAGAAGTTTATGAATTGCAAAATCATATACCTTTGGAGTGCTCATGAACAAATAATAAAACCTCAATTAAAATGAAGGGAAGACCTTAACAGGATTTATATTTTATGTGCAATAAAACTAAACTTCAGTTTAGTACTTAGTGCATTATCAAATATGATTGTATTTTTAGTTATTTGAAATGTTTGTTGTTGATGAAAAATTGCCAAGAGGAAATGTATTTGTATAATGCAACAGGCAGATGAGATGAGAATATATCTTTAATTTAAAAAAATTTAGACTGGTTATAAATTGATATCTTTCATTATACCTGTAATTTAAATATTCTACAATGTTTTATAAAAGATAATCATGCATCTGGTTGAACAAGTTGATTTTATTGGGTAAAATATGTAAATTTTTATTAAATATTGGCTTACCTAATGCAAAAGATAAAATAAAATGAAGGGAAGAAAAATATCTGGATTTATTTTACCCAGTTCTTGGATGGGCTTTGTGTTTGTTTTTTGAGCAATATGAAAACCAAAATATATCCTTTCAATATAGGGTCATCTTATTGGCTACCCTGGGATAGACAGGGGAAGCAAACCTACTTTTTAATGTTACGGACTAATACAGGAAGCTCTCTGAATTTAAAATAAAGTATTAATAATTCAGAATTTACTTATTTGCAATTTGTTACATGTGACCAGATACAAACTCTTTCTTAGTTACCTCTTTGTAAACAAACTCTTTCTTCATAGTTGATACAAATCAATATTTCAGTAAGATCAAACATTAACAACTCAAATGGTGCCAGTCACAGTGCTAAGTTCTGGGACTACAAACACCAGCAGGAGATTGTCCATAACTTCAAGATGTCTACTTTCTAGTAGTTGAAGACAGCACATAATGGAAAGCTGAAGGAAGAGGTTGAGGGATAGGAGAAAGAGATGGGGACAAAATGGGGGAATGTTTAAAATATCCCAGACCAAATTTTTTTTAACTGCCCCTGCCTCACCCAGCCACCCATCTTACCTTCTATCTAAATATCAATTCTAAGGCAGAAGAGCAGCAAGGGCAAAGCAATAGGAGCTAATTGACTTGCCCAGGCTTACACATCTAGGAAGTGTCTTAGGCCACTTTTAATATCTAGAGAAACATTCATTTACATAAAAACAACCAATATATAGTTGAATATAAGTTTCTTGAGGAAAGGAATTTTTTCTTCTTTCTAGCAACAGGAATAAGCATAAACATTAAATACTTGTTTATTGATCTGAATTCCTTGGCTCATATGATTTAGAGTGTGGTTGGAAAGACTTTAATGATCTGGTCCACTTCTCATTTTATTGACAAGAAAGTTGAGGCAGCATGAGGTTGAGTGATTTTGTCAGTGTCACAAAGGTTGTGGCAAAACTAGGACTTAAAAACGAACAAATATATATATATATATATATGTATATATATATATATATGATTGTGATGGAATACTATTGTGCTATAAGACATGACAAGCAAAATGATTACAGAGAAACTGTAAATGACATGAAATGATACAAATTAAATAGAGTAGAACTGGGTAAACTTTGTACACAGTAACAACAATAATGTATGGAGATGTGAATGACTTAACTATTTTCAGCCAAGTAAGGATCCAAGACAGCTCCAAGGAACTCATGTTGAAAAAGTATATCCACTGCTATAAAAGGAACGAACACAGTTTTTCACTTTATTTCCTCCATTAATTTTCTCTAATGTAAGCATTATGTGTGGTCTGTCACAAAATAATGAACATGGAAATGTGTATTATAGGATAATATATGTATAACCTATATCATATTACCTGCCTTCTTGAAGAACAAGGAGGGGTCAGGAGGAGGAAGAGAACATGAATTGCAAAATGTCAAAAAGCAAATATTAAAAATTGTAATGAAATAATTGACATGTACTTTGGGAAAAAATTTAAAAACTGAAAATGCAAGATTCAAATTCATTTTCTTATGGTCACAAAGTGAAAGCACGGTGAAATAACTAGCTCAAATTTCACATTTTACACTTGAGGAAACTGAGGTTCAGGGACCCATTAGAAGTCACAGATAAAGTGACAGTCAAGATTCAAACCCTGATCTTTTCATTCTAATCCAATGAGGGTTCTTTTTGCTGTACCATACTGCTTTGGTTAGACTAGTTTTCATTATTTTAAAATAATAAAATTGTATGTCTAAAATTGGACTAAATTCAAAGTTTTAACTATTCAGAATATCTTCCTCTCAATTAGTCCTAATTAGAGAGTTTGGCACTCTATCTGTGGGGATTCCATAGGCTATACTTTTTAAATAATTACCCTCTTAGAAAGTTTATAATTTTAAAGTTGGACAGGATCTGAGGGATCATCTAGTCCCTTCATTTTATGGAGGAGAAAACTGAGGTTATATAATTAGGCTAAAAGCCTGGCTCTCTGATTTGATTCAGATTCTTCAATGGTCAAACCTCAGGGGTAATCACTGATGAATAAATTTTGAAACAGAGACATAGTTCTCATACAAGTCATATTCATCTAAATATCCAGTAGGAATTTGATAAGAAATTAATCACTAGATCTCCATTCTGTACATTTAAATCATGGGTTCTTAATCTTTTTTGGTGTGTCATGAACCATGTTCACTATCAGTTAAACCCTTCTCAGAAATTTTCAATAATGAAATAAATACAGAAGATTATGAAGGAAACCAATTATTGCAAAATACCATCAAAGTATTTATTTTAAAACATTGACAGGCATTGGGTTAAGAACTGGTGATAAAAAATAAAAGTAGTCTTACCTAGAATTATAAATTAGGAAAATATAGAAAGCCATTAATTTCAGAAGGTATAAGCCAACAAAGGCTATAAAGATACCATTCAAAAGTGAGTTTGTATTCTTATAGCATGGACAATAATAATTCAAAGCTCTGTGTGTGTGTGTGTGTGTGTGTGTGTGTGTGTGTGTGTGTGTGTGTGTTTAAACAGAAAGTCCCCAAAGTCTCTGTGTAACTTTGACTTAATAATACCTTATATACATACATACACACACACACAAATATGTATTCCTACTGAGTTGAAATGAAGTTCTTTGGGCCTGTTTCCAACTTTAACATAAGGGGATTGAACCAAATGATTTCGAAAACCTCTAACCTGTTAAATCCATGACCCCATGATCTTTGTTCATAAAATAAGGGTCTGAGATGGGATTTGTATCTATGCCTCAACTCCAAATCTAGTACTCTACAATTGTAGTAATTGTTTAAATGTATATAGTGATCAAAGTTTGTAAAACATTGTATCTATCTAGTATAATGTTTTCTAACTTTTAATTTATGTATAAGGAGAGAGAGAGAGAGAGAGAGAGAGAGAGAGAGAGAGAGAGAGAGAGAGAGAGAGAGAGAGAGAGAGAGAGAGAGAGAGATTGAAGATTCACAATGTGGGAGATAAAAGTATTATCACTGCTATTTTACAGAAGAGCTCATTGAGGCTCAGAGAACTTAAGTGAATTGTCCACAAAGTGAGCAATTGTCAGAGGAAGGATTTAAATATGGTTTTTCCACACACCAAAACTAAACAGACTCAATGTGCTCTCTTTCCCTCTCTTTCTCTGTCTGTCTGTCTGTCTCTATCTCTCTCTCTTTCAAAAGCTAAATGGGATTGTCTCATCCCAATTACACCCAATTAGAATTAGGACAAGTATCTGTTTATTTCTCTCTTTCTATCCTCTTTGCAGAAATACCAGTGTGTATGAATCAGCTGCTAAGAAATCTGATGGAGAATATTTTTTTTTGCCTTTAAATGACATTTTTTTCAATGATCAAACATTTTTCTCCTTCCCACCAATTTCTTCTCATAAATAAGATAATAAAAAGAAAACAATCATAATAAATAAGTATCATCTAACAAAACATGGTCTCAAATTTTCTATGTTCAAAAATTCATTTCTCATTCTGTGGCATACAGATCACATACCCTTCCATTTAGCTTTAATGTTTATCAATCAGATATTCAAGTAATAGCCCAAAGTCTTTTTTGACTAGATAAGTGAATAGCTGGCTAAGGCTGAGAAAACCTTGTTCAAAATTTTAATCCAAATGGACTGCAGTTATCATAAATGTGTGGTGACCATTAAAATGTATTGATTCCTCAAGGCTCCAGTTTCTAATGTTCATTCTTTGTTTTATTGATTATACAATGCTTGATCCAAGTGAGATCTCACCACTATTAGGACAGTAATGACTATAGGTCAAAGATCCATATATTCTCCAGTCCTATTGGACAGGAACAGATAAGAAGATGAGGACTCACCCACTGTGTCCCTGCTTCACTGTTCCATTCAGTTGCACTTAACAAACTTATATTTGTATAAGATTTTAGGAATCCCTGCTATCTGATCCATAAACTGACATACTTTAAAGGAAGAACACAAACCTAACAAAAACATCCAGCTTAGTCAAAGCTCCCTCAGGCTTCACCTCCCCCCCCCCCAAGAAAGTGTTCTCTCAATGGAAGCTTGGTTCACGTAGTCCATTGGTCCATTGTTGAAGGAATGATTCGCAGATAGCCATCAGTGGACTTCCTATGAAGTACCTTCAAAATTTGAGATGCCGTGATTCGAAGTCATCCAAAAGTAATGTGTCCTACCACATTTATAGGGAAGAATTAATCCTTTCCTCAATTTGATTCCTTTCCCCAGATATGATAGGGGAGGAAGCCTGCATTATATGTAGTTTTCTCCATTTCTCTTGGCAGATCATTCTTCAAAGGTGAGTCCCTTAATGACACTGATACTAGTTTTGCTAAGGTAGATCTAGATATCATATTTTAAACTACCTCCTCCCTAAGATATTTTTAAAATCTCATTTATTTCTCTTCAGTATAGAACTTTATAAGCAACACTCTTTCTCCAGAGAAAAGTTTTTTGACAAAACCAGTTTTATTCACCTCAATGTGGAGGCCTAATTGCTACTACCTGACACTAAAATGGACCCTCACCTCCCCCAAAATAGAAGACACACAACATGAGAGCTGCCCCAGGAACAGAGTCTGGCCTGAGAGATGCTCTGACTGAAACTATCCTCAGAATAAAAGTGCTTGATATTTCATCTGTAATAGTATCCCCATTATTCTCCTTCCAGTCTCAATGAGAAGATGGTGTTAGCATTTCTCTCTTTTCATGAAATCCAGTCCTTATTGTTTAACTTTTTTCAGGTATAGATTCCAAAGGGTTTTTTTTTTTAATGTCATTATATATCTTTTGAAGGTCCATTTACTTAAGAGTGTGGATCATTGTAAAGTCCTACATAAAATAAAATTACCATATAAGTAAAAGATTATGGAGGTATGGCCAATGAATCACAAAATGGTGATAATAACTGCCTTACAGAGTTTTTGAAGGCAAGTACTTTGAAAAAATTAAATTTCTTTATAAATATAATTTACTATTACCAATATGAATATTATCTGGAGATTTCAGTGCACTACAGGTTCAGTATTAATCATCAGTGTGGTATGGAAGCAACAGTATACAGATGAATTTGGGCTATACTGAGTAGCAGTATAGTAGGTTTTCCAAAATTCTCAAGGCAAAAGTTTTAAGCTTAGAATTTAAAGTTATTTTGCTGTTAGATTTTAAAGATATCAGAGCTTAAAGTTTCTCTGAGACTTTTGGGATACCCTGATCATTAATAATGTTCAAAACAAGCAATAGTTCTATTGAACTCTTTTCAGATAATACTCAGAATTTTGTGTTAAACACTTAATGATACATTTTAGGGCTGACAAAGATGAATTGTAGTAGGCCCTGACCAGGATGGTGAATGGAAGGAAGGGAATGAGCATTCATTAAACATCTATTATGGTCCAGGCATTGAGCTAAGTGATTTTAAAATAATATCTTATTTAAAGTTTATAACAAACCTGGGAGAGAGGTATTATTAATTGTTCCAGTTTTATAGTTGCAGAAACTGATGCAAACACTATAACCAAGGTCATATAGCTAATAAATAAGTAAAGCAGAATTTAAACTCTGGTCTTCCTTCCTGACTCCAGGTCCAGTACTCTGTCCACTACACCACCTTCTAGAGAGGCTTCTAGAGAGTGCTAACTTCTTTTCCATATGAGGATGACTGGAAGAATTGGGGATGTTTGGACTGAAAAGGTGTGAATCTTTTAGGGATACCATTAATGTCTTTAGAGTGGTTAGGAAGGAGAAATTTGATTTGTTCTGTTTGACCCTAGAGGACAAAACAAGCATCAGTTGGTAGAAGCTTAAAAATGTATATATTTTTAATATTATATTATGTATATTATTATATTATATATATAGGGTTAAAGGAAAAATATATATTTTCCTTTATATATATATATTTAAATATATTTTATATATATTATTATATATAATATATATTATATAAATTTATATATAAATTTTTTCTTTAGAGAGAGAGAGACTTAAAGAAAAAATTTCTAAAAATTAGAGCTATCTCAAAGAATAATGGCTAAGAGATATTGGGCTCCCCCTTACCAAAGTCTTGGATACCTACTAATGAAGATACCTACCTATGGCAGAGAAGACTCCAACTTTTGTTTTATGTACTAAATGGCATTTCTGAACCCTTCATTTCCTTCACAAATTTTAATATCGGTGTACAACCTTTACTTCAGACCAGCCAAAGCAATAGCTTTCTGTAAAGGATAAGATATCAGTAATGAATCCTGACACTGGAATGAAGAAGCAGCAATCTGTTAATCCATCTCAATTCCAAACTAGCAATTCCCAAAGATATACCAATCCAGTATATAGGATTTATTAGCCAATCTTCTCAGTTCTGCATTGTCCAATCTCTTAAAATGAAAAGCTCCAGAGGCATTCCTTTCTGACACATGAGACTAGAAATGTAGAAGACAGAGTTTTGACCACCAATCCCTAAGGCAAGAAGGAAATTATTATATATAACCTAACTAGGCAAGAAGGACAAGGAAGGTCCTGAGGATGTACAGGATTGCCATTCCAATCCTTCAGCTATTCACTCTATTTGATAATCAGAAACATTTTTACCATCCCCTTAAGCTCTCTGCTTTCTTTTATCTAAAAGCAGGCAGATAAGCAGGAAAAAACTTATACTCCTCAGCTCTAAGAGAATACTCTTTCCATTTCTCTAGTAGGTGAAGAAGTAGTGAGACTCAATGTGCTTTTTCTCTCCCTCTATCTCTCTCCATTGTTCTCTCTCTCTCTCTCTCTCTCTCTCTCTCTCTCTCTCTCTCTCTCTCTCTCTCTCTCTCTCTCTCTCTCTCTCTCTCTTTCTCTGTCTCTCTCTTCTCTCCCTCTCTTATTCCCTCTCTTTCCCTCCCTCTCTCCCTCTCCCTCTCTCCCTCTTTTCTCCCTCTCTCTCCCTTCCCCCCCTCTCAAAAGTTGAGTGAGGTGGTCTCATGTGAGGTACTCCTAATTAGGACTGGGACAAGTATCTATTTATTTCTCTTTCTATCCTCTTTGCAGGAATGCCAGTATGTATTTAACAGCTGCTAAGAAATCTGATGGACAAGTGCTTTTTGGCCTTTGAATGACATTTTATTTTTTCAATGATCAATTTTTTTCCTTTTCCCCACCAATTTCTCCTCATAGATAAAATAATAAAAAAGGAAACCTTCATAATACATAAGAATGGTCTAGCAAAACAATTTCTCAAATTTTCTGTATTCAAAAATTCATTTCTCATTCTGTGGTATATAGACCTTATACCATTCCAGTTGACTTTATGTTAATTCTTTTGGTGACACACCTTTTCAGAACTATTTCAGGATTGGCTACCAATTATCTAAGTTAGATTTCTGGGCAGATCTTGATTGAAAATATTCCATTTTCCTGAAGGTGTAGTGTACCTAGCCCCCTGCCCTACCATCATGCCCCCCAGAACCTATGCTGATCAAGTATGAGTCAGGAAAGCAAGTAGCAAATTCATGAATAAAGCAATCTCTGGGTTATGCTTAGGAAAGGAATGTAATATGCTACTTGGAGTGCCCTGGGCTGAGGTAGTCTGTTTTTCTTCTTCTGTCCTCTCCCCACTTTGCAGTTTTAATTTATGAATCACTTGGCCATTTGATGGTACTTTGTTTCTTCTGTGGTAAAGCCCTGTAGAGAGCTTGTCCACATCATTCTACCTTGCCTCTTGATTAAAATGCTGAACACTCTCTGGTGTCTGTTTAAAAATTAGAGAATTCATGATGACATTGCCTTATGAAACACTTTCCTTACAATAACCCTAGGGAAATATTATTATCCCCATTTTATAGATTGAGGAAACCAAACGCTAGGGAGATCAAGGGATTGGCCCCAAATCACACAGTTAGTAACAACAGACCCAGGATTAATGCTAAGCACAGCCTTGGACTTCACCACAGGGACCTTGTTCACACCAGCCATAGAAACTACAGGGTTTACAATAGGAAAGTAAATACTGGCTTCTCTTTCCTTCAGCAAAGAAAGCTACTGGTCCTGGAATAAGCAACCATTGCTCCAATCCATCACAGACATACTTGATGAAGGAGCCATTTATGGGTGATGCTAACCAGGAATTTTTAACCCAGGGTCAGTGAATAAACTATAATAATAATTGCATGTATGTATATATATATGTATATATATACATTTCAATATAATTGGTTTTGTGTCCTATATATTGTATTTAAAACCATTATGGGAAGGGATCCATAGACCTCACTAGTTTGTTGAGGGGGAGCATGACAAAAATGAAGTTAAGGAGCTCATTTCTAGGGCATCATTTTAAGTAAATGCCACATGCCACATGGGAGAGACAAGGGGTCCATCTAATCCATACTCAACAGCCAACACCTCTGACTATCTTAGTGCCGTATAAGATTGTGATCACAGCTCAGACACTGGCTATCTGTGTGACTTTGACCAATTCCCTTCATCTCTGCATCTTTTTTTCCTCATCTGTAAAATGGATATCTATATTGGATAGTTGTGAAGGAAGCACTGTATGACTTATAAAGTGCTGGATAAATGGAAGCTTTTATTGTCTGGGTATTTCTCTATGCAGAATCCCAAATCTATTGGCATGACAGTCCTAAATCAATGCTCCCAGAAGTGACTATGACACACAAGAACAGTCTGCAATAGCTCATTGCTGGAGAAAGCAGATTCCTCAAGCAGATTCCTGACTTTGTCTCTAACCTAAGACTCCAACATTAACAAGGTTTCATGTACAAACTGGGAATAGCTCCTACCCTGTCAACCTCACTGTATGGTTGTAAGGATAAAGTATTAGTTTCATATTGAGTACATATAATATAAATTTTGATAAATATGTATTTATAAAATCTCTTTTACAACACTATATATAATATATATATATGTATATATATATAAGTACTTTATAAACTTGGCAAATGTCATACAAACATAAGGCAATTTCGTTTTTCTGCCCTTTTCATTATTTTAAAATTTAGGGATTTTTTAATAGCAGTTTTAGTCCATATCTGTGATTTTTTTGGTCAAAATGCTTGTAGAAAACTTCCTCCATTGAATTTGATAAGCAATTTGTCTATAACTTTGAGTCTGAGAGAATTATAGCAATGCATAGCTAAGGGATCATATGAGGCACCTAGAATAGCTCAATGAATAGAATGTTGGGTCTGGAGTCAGGGAGACCCGATTACAAATCAGACTTCAGACACTTATTACCTATAGACCCTGAGCAAATCACTTAACCTCTGTTAGCCTTGATTCACTAGAGAAGGAAAGGGGAAATCATTCCATATCTTTGCCAAGACAACTCTATGGATATTATTGGTGTGTTATGGTGCATGAGATCCTGAATACTCAGACATTACTGAACAACAGCAGCTAAGTTATTTGCCCAGGGTCACATAGATAGTAGGTGTCAAGGGTAAGGCTTGAACCTAGGTTTTCCTGACTCTATGGCCAGTCCTCTAACTACTGCTTCTACCCTGCCTCCCAGCAAATAGAAGGAAATATAGTAATCACTAGTAGATCCTAAGAGACTCAAAAGGATTTCCTTCATGATCAAGTTAATTATTATAAGGAATAGCTCCAGTTGTATAAACACTCCTTCTTTATCACACCAACAGGCTACTGCAGAAAAAGTTTTAGACTTTCACTTCTACATGAAAAATCTCTTCAGATGACCAAAACAAAGTGAAGCAAAGATTGGTCTACAGGGCAAGTTCAGCTGCTAAACTGAAGGAAGTCATATTGATGATATAGAAGGTGGCATGTTTCCTCTTAATTCAACAATGTACTGATACCTTGGACATAATGCCTTTGGAATGAAGACTGAAGCCAATTTTCCAATTGCTTCTTTTCATGAGTGCTTTTTCTTCTCCTTCTGCATTCCCCATCATACCAATTATAAGTGCTTGAACTGACCAAATCTGAACTCTTACAAAGTTCATGTACTTTGGGGTATTCAATCCCCCCAAAGCTAATAGTTTTACTTCCAAAAAATTCTGCCCCTCTCTTTTTCTTTCTTTCCCCACGCCCCTCCAATGGAAAAGAGACTTGGATGGAAACACTGTTTTAATGCAACATTCCAACCAATATTTTAAGGTCTGAAATATCAGGAAATTCCAAAATTAAAGCTCTCACCATCATAATAACTCAATTTTTTGACATATAGTTTATAGTACGTTTTGTTTCTGCTTTTTTTGTAAGTTAGTATACCTTGCTACATGCTACACATTAGCACTGAAAACTTTGAATCTAGACAAGAGTGTGTTCATATTGTCTCAGCAACAAGCAGTCAGAATCACTTACATACCTTGCTCAAATTGGTCCAACCACCGTGGCACATGCCACTCTTTCTCTATTTATCTATTGCATCCTCATCCTTCAATGTCTAAATCATGGCACATATATTTGGTATAGCTGGCTCCCCAATCTCAGAGCACCCTAACTCTCAGTGATCAAACCTTCCACTGAATTCTTGGTATACTTCTCAGGTATACTCAAGGTATACTACTAACAACTACTATAGATTAATATTTATTTAGCATTTTAATCTTCGTAAAACTTTGTAGGCACATTATCTCATTTGATATTCAGAACAGCTCTGGGAAGTAAGTTATTATTATTCCAATTTTTAGTTAGGGAAACTGAAGTTAAAGAAGGTTAATGTCGCTGATCATACAACTTTTAACTATCTGAGACAGGATTCAAACTTCCTAAGCACAAGTCTGGTACTCTATCAACACCTGGCAAAATATTACAAATTCTGAGTTCATAGAACTCTCCTGAATTCTAGCCTGTCTGTAGAGTCCAGGTGAAGAACCCCCACCTCAAGGGGACTCAGTTTCTTCATCTCATCCAAAGTTGTTGAACTAAATGGTTTCCAAGGTTCAGTCTACCTAAAAGCTCTTATGAATACTTAATCATATAGCATGTAAGTCTGAGAAGGAATCCTTGTACTTTCTGTTTAAACCCCTATGATAGTATTAATAAGAATAGATCCAATTTATAGATGGGCAGAAGATATGAACAGATAACTTTCAAATAAAGAAATCAAAGCTAAATATAAATAAATGAAAACATGCTCTAAATCACTACTGATTAAAGAAATGCAAACCAAAATAATTCTGAGATATCTCACACCCATCAGATTGTCTAAAATGGCAAAAAAGGCAAAATGACAAATGTAGGAGGAGATGTGGAAAAGTGAGGACACCAATATGCTATTGAAGAGCAGTTTGGAATTACATCCAGATTGCTATAAATTATGTAATATGCTAGAACCAGTAAAAGCATAGCTGGGTCTGTTTCCCAAGGAGATCAAGGGAAAAAAGAAAAGAATCCCTATCTTTCAAAATATTTGTAATAGCTCTTTTTGTGTGACAAAGAACAAGAAACTCAGGGAATGCCTATCAATTGAGGAATGGCTAAAGAAATTATGTTAATTGTTATGGTATACTACTGTGCCATAAGAAACAATAAGCAGGATAATTAAAAGAAAAACTTTTAAGAACTACACAGGATAATTAAAGTGAAATAAGTAGAATTAAGAGATCATTATATACAGCAAGAAATGTGATACTTGAAGAATAAATTGTACCTCAGCCACTTCCTAGTTGTGTGACCCTGGGCAAGTCACTTGACCCCCATTGCCTAGCCCTTACCACTCTTCTGCCTTGGAGCCAATACACAGTATTGACTCTAAGATGGAAGGTAAGGGTTTAAAAAAAAAAAAGAATAAATTGTGAATCTTAACTCCAGAGAATGAACTGAAAAAATGGAAATATTAAAGATATAATTTATATATACATATCTGTCTCCCAGACAATGCCTTCTATGATGTGGGGAGGACAGAGAGGAATTGAAACACTTGTATATAAATTCAATTAATAAAAAATAATTACACTAACTGATACTTTACCTAGTATTGTAAAATTTGCCAGTGTAATCTCATTTAAGCCTCTCAACAAATGCCAAGAGGTAACTACTACAAGTATTAATTTAATTGATTGGGGAATGGCTAAACAACTTGTGGCATGATGGAATACAATTGTGGCATAAGAAATGAGGAGTAAATTAATTTTTAAAAGATGTAGAAAGTCCTACGTAAAATTGAAAATCAATTCAAGCAGAATCAAAAAGACATTATATATATATATACATATATATATAGCAATATAAATATTTTAAAGAATAACTTATATATATACACCTCCAGAGAAAGAATTCTGACAAATAGAAATAAACAAGATATAATCTTATATATAAATAAATCTTTTTTTTCAAGTGTTGCCTGCTCTAATATGGGGAGAGGAGGAAAGAAGGGGCATGCCTGGGAATTTTACTGTAACAAATACATTTTAAAAATAAAACAATGTTACAAAAGAGGAAACAGGTTCAGAAAGTTTGAATAGCTGGCTAATACAGAATCTCTGCTGCTAGTATTTTATACCTAGGAGTCTCTCAACATCAAACCCAACACTATTTCCACCATACAAAGTTGCCTGTAGAATAGTTTACAGTAAGAAAATGGATTTCACTCCCCACTTCTACTACTATACATATTGACATTCAGAGGAATTTGACATTAAAAGACTGAACAAAAACAAATCTGTAATTGACAACTTTTAAGAGCTAAACATCAGTTTTGAGGACACCACTTACTATCTGAGATATGATGCTTGCATACACCTAAAATGGTAAGAATTTGTTTGGATCCTCAGTGTATTTACCTTTTATAAAAAGTTGAGCTATTGTTATTATTAGCTAAAGATAGAATGCATGTAGGGGATAGAGAGTCAGCCTTAAATCCAGAAAGACCCAAGTTCAAGTCTCAACATCCATACCTTTCGCTTGTGTGAACCTGGGCAAGTCCCTTAATTACCCATATCCTCAAGCAACTCTCTCAGACTATAAAATTATAGAGAAGGTGCCTGTATGTAATGGAAGAGAGAATTTCCTCACATGGGAGTTCCCTATATGAATTCAAAGATCTAATCTCTATCCCTAGAAAAATAGGGCTAAAGTTTCATGTAGGACAAAGTAGAAAGTAAACAGAAGCAAGACACCAATGGAAGATGCTGAATTTCCATTTAGTGATTTTTAATAAGCATTAGAAGGTTATTAAATTCATTTCAACAGATAATTCAAGCACTCTATATAAAGTTCCTGTTCTGTACTAGGTAGAAGCAGCATGACATATTAACCAGAAGGCTGGACTTGGAATTGAGGAGATTAGCTTAAATCCTGTTTCTGGAATTTATGATTTGGGTCACCATAGGGCAAGTCACCTAACCTCTGTCAGCTAACTATCTAGGACATATCTACTATGTCATAGACAATATATTATCTGATTTGATGGAGGAATTTTTCACACTGGATGTAAAAAAAAAATCACATTCAGGTAATCACTAGGTCCTAGAGAAACAAAGATGAAATCTCTTGACTTCAAGGAGCTTACAGTCAAGTCCTAGGTGCTCCAAATTAAGGGTCTACAATCTTATTTATTGATGTTCACTTTTTTTCAGTTATATCTGACTTTTTGTATCCTCATTTTGGTTTTTCTTGGCAGAGATACTACAATGGTTGGCCATTTCTTTCTCCAGCTCGTTTTATAGATGAGAAACTGAGACAAATGGGGCTAAGTGACTTGCCCACGGTCAAACAGCTAATAAGTATCTGAGATCAAACTTGAACTCAGGATGATGAGTCTTCCTGACTCTAGGCTTGGTGTTCTATCCGTCTGATTAAATTGTTACAATCTGTTTAGTACTCAGAGCTACTATTAGTGTCAGTTGAGGCCCAATAGTTCAAGTCACAGGTCCAAAATATGAAGAGGAGAGTAGGAGAAAATTCAAAGACTAAGAGAAAAGACAGAGAAGAGATATAGTTTCATGTTTTCTCATCCATAAAATGAGGGGGGTTGGTCTAGATGACCTCCAAGGTCATTTCCAGCTCCAAATCAATGATCCCATCGTGGGAGGGAGATGAGAGGGACAGAGGAAGAGTTATTATAAATAACATTTGCCTCAGTTACTCAGAGATACCAGTGCTATGGGTTGCTGAGTCCTGATTTTATGTCAAGGTACTTGATGACAGGACTATTGGAAAGTGGGTTGATGAGTCTTTAATTATAAAGCCTCTATAAAAATGTCAAGTCATCTTAGATCATAGGGCCAAATTTTAGAAGTGGTAGGGGAATCCAGGAGATCATCCACTATGACCTTCCACCCAAGGGGCATACATCAGAGCAATGAACTAATATAATCTCTGTGTTAAATTAATCAAGCATGTTAACCTTAGGTCTTTGGAGGAAAGTAATATTAGAAAAAATAACCAAATGGCAGTTTTAAATCCTTAGTCTGACAGTTAAATTCAGTCAGAATTAGGCCATACTTGGGCACATTGCTGGTAACTATTTGAAGCTTAAATCTGGGAATCTTTTTTTCTTTTTGCATTAGGGACAGTTAGAAGATTAGCTCATGCCATCATTCATTTGGAAGAATCATGTCAAATGTTTAAAAATTCCTCATTAATACACACACACATACTGACAGATTAGCTATAGGTAAATGTGGGCAGATTTGGGCTAAAGAATTATTAGGTGAACTATAAAATAAGGCAATGCTTTACAGCCAGTGCTATGAATCTATCAAACAGTAATTGGATGCACGTGTTAGCAGCAGTAGAAAAGCACTGTCCAGTTGTCCACCTTACATGGGAATCTACTTGGCGTGTCTTCTTTGATTTATTGTTCCAATTAGAACACAGTGTTCAAAGAGAGAACACAAGGGACCTGATTTAAAAGCAAGGGAGTCTTGAGAGGCATTATTTAGTGTGTGACCTGTTTCCCTTTAAGATGTCTTGAAATTTTCTATTTGTATAAAATGTGTACAAATTAAAGCTATTTTAAACTACTTTTCTCCCCTAATGTACTAGCATTTTTTCTTCATAATGAGTTCAATGATCTTTAGTCACTGATGGCATCCCATGGTCCAAACTGATTTCAATCACTTTTCTCTCTTATTTTGTTGTTATTGCCATCTATCATGAATCACTTCCATACATGAATTACACTGGTTGTCATTGGTAGAACAAATAAGTAGTCCTGGTTAAAGGAGATATTCCTGAGAAATAAATAAAAATGTCCAAATGGAAAATGCAAAGCAACTATACAATGAGGGAGTATAAATAAATGGTCTCTTAGGTCCTATCTAGCTCTAAACTTGAGCCTTGACAAAAATTGTATGATATATAAGATTGGTCCTGGGGATAAACATGAATTTATTACAAAATGAGGACAAATCCATTTTCTGACTATTATAAAATAGTAAGGACTATTCAAATATGAAAAATAAATAGAACACATAAATAGCAATTCAGAGCTTGAGCAGAAGTGTTACCTTTTCCATATCTGGAGTAAAGGATATTCTGTTTTTTCCACTTAATCTTATTATGCTAATAATATTGAAAAAAAAAAGGATCAAACTAAGAAGGGATCATTTTAGGATTGCATATTTAGAGCTGAAAGGAACCTTATAGGTCAAGTCTAACTGCCACATTTATAAAATTATGAAATGAAGAAACTGAGGTCCAGAGGGAATATGCCACATAGCTAATAGGTGTAGAAGGTGGTATCTTAATTATTCTCCACACAATTCCTCCCCTTTAAAAAAAAAAAGAAAACTCCCAGAGATGATTTTAGATTAGCTCAGATTACAGAAACTAATACAGATTTATACTTCTTCCAGGAAAAAGAATCTAGAGGATATCATTGGCATACATTTTGTATAAGCATATTGACATTTAAGGTTCATGGGAGCAGAACTGTATTCAAAAGAAGTTTTTAGATACAGGACAGATTAGATTTATTTAAAATAAACTAGCATACCATTTCCATCACTTATTAAAAACCTCACAGATAGGCATTTCAAACTCTCCCTCTGAAGTAAAATATCCTTAATATGATTCACAGGAAGTTTAAAAGCACTTCATTGGAGATGTGGCTTGGCTTTTTAAAAATCTAAACTCAATAGCAGTGCAGATTTCAAAGAGAAACACACCTAATGTCTTATAAACTTGATTATTTTCATTGTTCTGCGACCCAGACCTTTAAAAACACCTGCTTTCAAACCACAGGCACTTTCCCTAGGAAAGCATCTGAGAGCTTTTGCAGTCTTGATGAAATAACAGATACCTCAAAAATGGGAGTTTCAGAAGTGTCTGTCTCAGGCTCTTTTTATATCAATACTGTGATCCCTCCCAAATGTTTTCTTAGGCTTCTTTTAGCAGGTGGTGATAAATCAGGTTTATGAAGAGGAGGCTCTTTCCAATGGTACATTTTTAATGGATTTATGACAAAGCTATCAATGTGGAGGGTCTATATATGGTGAGAATGCAGTAAAGGTAACAGGACAGTGTCATGTAAACATTAAATAATACAGTGCCTTCCACATTCATAAATCCTCCATGCTCATGATTGAACACTGTGGGTTATAAATTATGTAACTGAACTTTGGAAATGACTAGGACTTAAATGAGACAAAAGTTGAAGTCCTAAAAAAAGTGTAAAATTGTTTTTTTCCCCAGAAAAATCCAAAAGTCTTCATTAGGAGGCATTAATAATTTCCTATTTTCTTTGGGAATGATTAATTCCCCCCCCTTTTTTTAAAT